>NW_015544175.1:1711514-1723673 GCF_001515605.1 Sinocyclocheilus anshuiensis
ATAAATTGTGTTAATTATAAATACAGTGGTTAAATTTAAAAAAACATTTCTATTGCTTTTTGTTTTAAAAAAGGTTATAAAAATGTCAATAATTATCGATACCGAACGATATGAAACATTCTATCGACGATAAATTTTTTAGCTATATCGCCCAGCCCTAGACTCTACTAACCAAAAGGATGTACCAGCAGTTCAAGAACAATTCCCTGTCTACCTGAAGATAGACTTTAAATGAGACACCCACCTATAGCATAAACAAAAATGTAACAATGAAGAGAGAGCTGCAATACAACCTAAAACACACCACTCATTTCACCTTGCAACTGAATAAAAATGTGATCAATAAAAATAATAAAAAAGTGATCAAATATACCAAGACTTCCTATTACATATCAGAATTTATCAGACAAAAGTGTGGCAGAATGGGTTTCTTCATTACCTGTAGGGGGTGCTGGTTGAATGGTGACTGGTGGAGATTTCACTACAGGCAGAACGGTAGTCTGGAAAGGCTGGATGATGATGGTCTTATTCTGAAGGGGGGCTGCAGCATGGGAGATGGGCACAGTGGTAATGAGTGGTTTAGGCTGAATGGAAACCTTGGAGCTAAACTGAATGAGTCTCTTCGCTGGTTGGAGAGGCTTTGCTGTGTGAACAAATGTATCATCTGATTACAAATAGAAGAAGACTAGAAAAATTATTCAAATAAGGAAATTAATGTACTTCACCTACCTTTTGACTGACTGGTCCTCTTGGAAGGCTTCCTCTCAGCAGGTGCCTCAGCAAAGCTGCTTGAGTCAGAGCAGACAGACAGCGGAGAGGGCTGAGAATGCCAGGAGACTGGAGACAGTGCCTCATCCTTAAAAAACGACATAGAAAATATGAAAAAAAAAATGTAAAGAGTGTAGCAGCATAGGGTAGGAAAATCATGAAAAGCCGTCAGAGCCCTTACATAGAAAAAAGAGAACTGAAAGTGCACTCAAGCATGGGAATACTGGGGTGTGAATCCAGATGGTCTAGAAGTCTACATACAGTATCATTACTTAACAGTTTGCACATATCAAACGACTGATCAGTTAAGCCATAAAAAGCTACAGAACACCTATGATACCACCCACTACTACCTTATGTTTTAATGCGTATTCAATTATTTCCTTGCTGGTTATAACCGGTCATGTTTCTTTAAACATGTTAAAAATAGTTCAACTTTTAAAATGCATCTAGTCCCCTGCATTTAGTTTCATTCACCCATCCATCTACTTTAGAAAGCAAGAGCGTGCTTCCTGTACGTGTGTACGTCCCTTTACAGGTTGTTGCATCATTCAGAACAACGTGTGTTAACATTCAGTATGTGTTATGCAAACTACAACAAACATTTTGGCATGTTAAACAATACACTGACTTCAACCACTTAGCTTTTTAGTTTCCTTCTCATCAAGACTGTGAAGTGACACTGAGATTCAAGTGTTCAGGTTTTTGATAAAACAATGTGCATTTGTCAGTGATATTTCAGTTCTTTGAAACCTTGAAAGGGACACTAGGTGATTTTGAACAGTCAACACACATATTACAAAATAAGACTTGACACTTCTCAGTGTGAGATTAATTAGTTTGATGATGCGATGAGAGCCGATTAAGGAATTCGTTAACACACTGGACTCTTAATTAGACACCTAATTCACATGGGTGTATGTGTGTGTCTGCCCTATTGATCTCTGAACTACAGCAGCCGGCAAGACCAGTGAAGCTCAAACACACTTCATCTGTGCCTCTGACTGATTAAGTCAACAAATAAAGACAAAAAACAGAAATGTAGTTGTGTGTATGTAACAAAAACAAATTTATAAAATAAACTATATAAATATTATAATATATAAGATACACCAAATATTATTTTTATAAAATTTTGTGTCTCATTTGATATTACACTATATATATATATATATATAGAGATATAGATATAGATAGATAGATGTAAAAAATAAATAAATAAATTGCATGCAGGTTAGTTTCTCTGTGATTGTAAACAGCGTAGAGTTCAAAAACACTGGACATTTTTCAAATCACACCTTGACAAATAAGATGCAAATTTCAGTGGGTAGAAATGCTAAAGGACTGCGTATTTGTTTTGGGGTGGAGTTTGACTCACATGTGTGGAGCACGGTGAGTTGGGCTCCACTGACGCAGGTGAGGACACTGAACTTAGTGTGTGGTTTGGTGACAGTGAGTCCACTGTTACATCATTTGATATTACACTATATATATATATATATATATAGAGATATAGATATAGATAGATAGATGTAAAAAATAAATAAATAAATTGCATGCAGGTTAGTTTCTCTGTGATTGTAAACAGCGTAGAGTTCAAAAACACTGGACATTTTTCAAATCACACCTTGACAAATAAGATGCAAATTTCAGTGGGTAGAAATGCTAAAGGACTGCGTATTTGTTTTGGGGTGGAGTTTGACTCACATGTGTGGAGCACGGTGAGTTGGGCTCCACTGACGCAGGTGAGGACACTGAACTTAGTGTGTGGTTTGGTGACAGTGAGTCCACTGTTACATCACCATCTGTGAGAGCAGAAAAGGACAGAAATGCTTTCATACATTTCGCTTTGGTAATACCGGTACTTGAAATGTTTCTCTTAAATATCGAATTACTTTGAATTCATTGCTGCTATAGACATTCAGGAACATTTGAAAAGAGTGTCCAGTCCACTGAAAACTTAAAATTAGTACCTGATCGTGGGCTACCGTTTTCTCTCCAGCCATTTGAGTTCCACGTTGGGGGCTCAATGTCAAAGTTCAGGTCAGGAACAGAGGTGCCCTAATAGAGGGTAGATCCAAAATGCTTTTGATTTATGCTTAAATTGCTTACATTTTCTACAAATCTCTGGTTAAAGCTACGGTCAAACCAAAAAAAAAAAAAAAGCAATAAAAAAAATTGTCAGTCTTTAAAAGACACGATTCGATTTTCAAAATGCAATTTGAAAAAAGAAAAATTAAACCCATATGTGATAAACATGTAACATATTTTGCCAGATTGTCTTTGCAGGGGTTTGACTCACATAGCCTACACTCTCCACCAGAGCCTCCAGAAACTCGTCAGCATCCCCAAAATCCTCCAGCTCATCAAACAAACTGATATCTACAGTAAAAGACATTGTTGTGAACTTAAGTGCAGCCGAAGGCAGTGATGCACAACAAAGAAGTAAAGCCAACAAACAACGTGCTGAAAGCATGAGAGCAAGACAGGGAGTCAAAAAAGTATTAATTTCATAATCTTCTTTTGAGTTGTGGGTTCCTAACCAGGTCAAACTACCTGAAACCATTCACCCTGAGGTGTGATGTAACAAGCAATTTGGTATCAATTCCAGTTTCTTTTATATGTTAACCAAACCCTAACTGACACACTGTAATTTATTAGTTTAACTAGACCTGTGTTATTCACAATACGATATACTATACGAATATGAATATGAATATTATTTAAATATGAATGTATAAAGTATAACCCATAAACAAATGTGTAATGACACAAAGTTAAATAAACGAAGTTGTATTTGTCATATTCTACTAATATTTCATATTTATTTTCATGTTTATAATTTTGATTAAACTACATTTTAAAAATGAAGCCATAAAAACAACACTACGGATGAGCAGGAGACAGGGTCAGTTATCTACAGCACATTGAAAACGACTACATACAAGTCCTCTTTACGTATAGACACTTTACTACAAGTAAATATAGAAGTTGGCGTTTATCGCGAGCAGCACGCGCTGTCATGGATATTCCTAGAAAGTGTATCTTACCCCACTCTCCATCCTGATCGATGGAAATATCCCCCGCTTCCTTATTCATCATCGATGAATTCACGAAATCTAACATCAAATCTGACGACATTATGCCATGAACACATTAGTAAGGATTAAAAGTGAGTCGGATGATGATGAGGATTATCGCTGAGTTTTGTGTGGAGTTGTAAACACACGCATTTCCCGATTCTGATGAAACTATATAACAATAATGCAGCAAGTACACGTCTAGTTTGACGGTAACTCTACGGGTGCCGGAGTGTTCTTCTTCTTTTTTCTTGGCTTTTGCAACTTGTAATTATTGCATATCGCCACCTACTGTACAGGAGTGCGTAGAGGGACTTCGCAGATACATTACTTAGGAAAAAAAACAATTACACCAAACACCAACAGAAAAAAGAAAAATCCAAAGGGTTACCTTTTCGTTTTTAAATTCTTCTTATTAATCCAGTATTTTCAAGAAATATAAACAAAGCTTTGAATCGATTTCTTTCCATCCCTTGTTCTCTAAGAATATCTTCAATTTTATTTTCTTTTTCAATTTCCTGCCATTTCTGCCTGTATTCATGGTATTTATTGCATCTAAACAAGACGTTCTACATCTTCCTTGGTTTTGACATCTTGTACATAACCAATTACTCTTCCCTATTATCTGCAATGTATCATTCTATTCCTTCTATTCCTAGGTTTCTAATATTTAATAGTATATGTCTAGTTTCAATGATTAAATCTTCTCTAACTGAAAGACTGCTTTCTAAACTTTGTAAGCCTGTCATTGAGTCTGTACATATGACTGATTTAATTGGTTTATTTTCTTCTATCCATCTTAAGGCTGTAATTATCTGTTAATATGCTGTTTACATTTTCTGTAGCGTCTCAGTAAAGCCATGCTGTATGTCGGCACATATTGCAGTTTTCTACGTTTTTTAAGTTCAGTTTTATTAATAACATTGTAGATTGTAATTCATGTGTCCCATGCAGTTCCGTTTGTTGCAGTCATGATTCAACCAATGTAGAACCTAAATATAGGCCTAATTTGCATTCAGGCTAAACAGTACATCTCTTGCATTAATATTTGTGATCGTTGTAACAAAAACCAACACTTTTTCTTATGCGTGCTGTCGCTGACAAACCTGATATAGACATACACATAGGCGGAGGGTGAACCAACTCCAGGGTAAGGCTAAAAGCAGCCAAATCTATCAACTACAAACATCATAAACCTGTCTTTTTAGGCAAGAACCAGACATGGGTGTCATGTAGGCTAATAAAATATGTTTAATGGGACTGAATTTGTATTTAATGTGATTACAATTTAATTAAAACATTAGAAAATGATCATTATATAACGTTTCCTTCCCACGGTTATTCAAACGGCGAATGAATTATGTAGGCTACAGAAATGACATTATCACTAATTTTCATATATCGCACTCAAAAAAAAAAAAACTATTGTTTTAATCACTGAAGCTGTCTACACTGCGAACTGAATCCCTTACTTACATTGTACTGTACGTACATCTGCGCTTTGTTGTTTATGATGAGAGAATTCGCGGAATTCAGTCATCGAACGTGCGCGCATTCAACAAAGCTGATGAGTTTCAGCGATGACTCATCTGAACACCTCTGATTGGCCATTGCATTCCTAGGCTCAACAGAATCGTGTGTGATTGGTTATAATGCGCAACACTGTAAACACGCCTAAAACGAATTACGGTGCAACATGAGCAGATCTTAATTTAATACGCAGTCGACACTTTTTATTCATTTACACTTTGTTAGCAACAGACGTAATAGATTTTATTTGTTTGTGCAGGGGCATTTTTGTCCAATTTAGTGTCATTTTTGCCCCAAGACCCTGTGGCCAAGGGAAAGCCACACGCACGCACACACGTTCCGCCTATGGACATACATTATTTCCAGTGCGTTTTATTTGTAACTTCTGCTCACTTGTCGCCTCATAAGCCAAATCATCGGTTCACTCCTAATATAGCTCACTCATCTGTTCTTCTCAGGTCGTTACGGATTGGTTATATTCGATTCAATGACTCGGACCAATTCTGTCCGACTCCTGATTCAACTCTTCAGACCGGTTAGTGGAAAGTCCCTTTCATGGCTGATCAATTGAAAAGATCCGACTCAAAAGAACGATTCATTTGCCAAACCGACACCCTTCGTTTGCATTTGACAGGTAAATTATGATTAAATGTTTACATTGCGTTGAAGGTTTATATTAAAGTGTTCATGATCGATTTATTTTTATATCATATCTCTTTTTTTAAACCCAAGCTTTACACTGATTGCTGCTTTCAGATAAATTACTCGTTTAAATAGGCAAAACAATGAGCATGGGCATTTTATCACTTTAGCCTATTAGAGATAGTGTGGGCTATTTTCAAATATAGACATGTAGTTACTGCTTGAAAGCTGACACTTTGACATGTGTTACTAAGTCAAACTTGGCCACTGTATATCCTATTTAAAGCATCAATGTTGGATAAATGATACAAGATATGAAGCTTATTATGTATTCACACAGTAAGAATAATTGTAATTCTTTATTTGAGTGACAGTAGAACACAATAAAACAATTAGCAGGTACATGAGCTACTAATTATGTCAAAATGACAGTAGGAACTGAGCAAAACATGAAATGAAAAAAAAATAGGAATATTAAAACTGTTTTGTAAAAACCAACCATCTCATCTGGTCAACAGGTTGCTTATTCATAGGCTCTTCATATTTCTTATTAAGTTACTAAATGTCAGAGCAGCAGGTCACACTGGCTGGTTTGAAGATCTGGAACAGGTGTTCATAGCTATAATCTTGTTGGTCTTCCCAGGACATTGTCAGCTTAACCTGAGGTGGTCTACAACAATCTCCGCTCGATCTGACTCTCTTACATGCTTTACCCATGGCCCATTCTTGTGTTTCCAAAACTTAAACCTAAAGTTTTTATTTGAAATTTAGCCATCGCTTACTGAAAATGAAACATAATGTTCATAGACTGAGCGTGTATGGTTCAACAAGTCAGATTAAAACATTATTATCTTTTTGCCTTTTCTCACTGGTTTATGTGAACAATAGGTTTCGTTTCTATGGCAAAAACAACCATGTTAAGCATTATAAAAGTCATTACTTCTGAGCGTTTTTAGATAATAGCATCCAATGACAAACTCATTTAAATGAGAGGGTTTTGAGGCTTTTTCTGTTTCAGCCAATCATGAAGCAGCATGGTCTACCAGGTTAATTGTGTATAAACCCACCAGCCCCCTCCCACAAACAGTCTGAGGATTAACAGGTTAATGTAACACACTTGACGTGTACATCCATTTGGAATGGATTAGAGCTTTGACCACCATGTCTTTATGTTGCCACAGGAACTTGTTGGTTCAAAACCCTGCTTACTGCGCCAAACTTAGGTTTTCCCAAAGGTAAATTGACAAGCAGGCAAAAAAGGATAAACTTAGTTTGAGAGATCTTATATTTGAAGAAAAGCAGCGAGTAATGCAATAAAAGCAAAGCATATAGTATAATTTTAGAGCATTCTGGTGGAAAACTGATAAAGAACGATGTATATCTAAAACTGAAGGATTCCTGTCATCACAATTCCATAAAATCACTCCCACTCCTCAGTTTCTGTGCTCCAATTGCACTTGCATCTCTGTGGATGTTTTCACTGAAGAGAAAGCAGAGGTTTGAATAAAAATGGAGGTTAAGGATAGAAAAGAGCAGAAGAGAGTAAGCAAACAGACATTTCACAAGCATAGCCCTCTGCTCACTTTCGTCTTTTGTTTGTGTGATGGATGTCCTCTGAGATTGATGATGTTGAACGCAGTTGTTGAGCATTGTCTCCTCCAGGCGACAACAGAAGAGGATCACTTATCATCTCAGCTTGTGTGAGGGGGATTTGTGGAGGATTTGGAGAACATATGAGTGGAGTGTAGAGAAGAAGAACAGACTGGAGGGAGAGTATTTGCACACGGTTACCAGTTTCCAAATGGAAAGAAAATTCATAACATGCACGAGTGTCAGAGATATATGTTACAGTAAATCACACACTGACACAATCTTGCTGGTCTTCATCCTTTGGTTTGTATTTGTGTGGATGGTGACGAGTTTGCAGGTGGCCTAGGTCTGGTGTGCTGGGGGTGGGACATGGCCGGGACACATTGTTTGTCTGGATGGGTTTGTGAATACAAAGGGATTACTGCATACGATTTGGCTCACTGACAGCTCTGACTGTGAGTGTGTTTGTTAGTGTGTTAGAAAGAGTGTGGCTGATTATCTTTGAGATAAGGTGGCAAAAGAAACATGATGGAGGTTAAAAGAGGCAGAAAAAATAAAAACAACAATTTAAATGAGAGGGATAGTCCATCCAAAATTGAAAATTCTATCATGTACTCACCTTCATGTCATTCCCTGTATGACTTGTTTTCTTCTGTGGAACATAAAAGAAGATATTTGGAAGAATGTTGGTGACCGAAGGGTTTTGGTTCCAATTTGACTTCCATTACATGGACAAAATATACAATAGTCAGATGGGAACCGAAACTCTTTGGTTACTAACATTTTTCAAAATATCTTCTTTTGTTTTTCAATAGATAAAAGAAAGTCATACAGGTTTGGAATGACATGAGGATAAGTAAATGACAGAATACTCATTTTAGGGTGTACTATCCCATTAATAACTCAGAACAGATTGAGCAAAGTTTACTTTGAAAATGACAGAAAAATCCAGGGCTGTTTCTACGTCACCTGGTAGGTTAAATGTGTAATCAGTTAATTGACAAATGTTTAACATATTTTATTCACATATAGCATTTATAAAATTTATTATTAGCAGACAGTTATGCCACACGAAACTGAGTGTAACTTGATTTCTTTTCGTGTTTAACCCAAAAATGGCTTAAAAAGAAAAGAACAATAAGAGCAAAAAGGGGAGTAGGATATACAAATTGCAGGCCTTACAGCATGTGCCATCATTAAGCCCACACAAAGAGAGCAGTGACAAATGACCGTTTTAATTCTTCGGTTTGACTTTAATAAATTAACATGTTCTAATAGACTTAAGAAAGGGGGTTCAAACAGAAAGCTTTCATTAGATGGGTTGGGGAAAAAAGCCATTCATCTTGTTTACCATGGTGTTGTGTTCTTTAATAGGTCATTTACAATGAGGGGACAGAGTATGTGGGGGTTGTTGGATGGGATGGGCTTATCCTCAAACCTAGAGGGAGGGCCCTTGTGAAGTCACTGGTCATCTTGAGCACTAACCCCACACTAGTTCAAGACTGGTGAATGCTGGTGACTCCTGAATAACCTTCGGAGGTAGTGAGGGCTCACCCTTGTATGACCCCACACCATAGACTGTAAAAAAAAGATGGACGACGTGTCTCCTATTCCTTCCACTATAGAAAAGTGAAGCCAAAGCATCTCAGTATGGCCGCTGCCATCTTGAGTAAATGACGTCATTTGGAGCCAGCTAAAATCAAACTTATCACAAAAACGAACAATTTAACATATGTCAGCGTGATAACAACTACCTTAAATGACCGAAACCATCTTTTGGAAAATTGTATTGGAAGCTAAATTAATTTTTTTATTTTGACTCAAGTCCCATTCGTTTACATGTAGAGGGCGGGGTTTATGACCTGTACTGCAGCCAGCCACCAGGGGGCGATGAAAGAGCCCGCAGCTTCACTTTTCAGGACGTGTGACGCATACCCGCCCCACACTCTGAGAAACAGACTCTGGGGGGAATCACAAGGAGTCTTTGAGTCACCACACTGAAAATAAACGCATGTAAAAAGGCAGACAGACAGATCTCAATCACAAATATCATTTTATTCCTGTTTGTTAGTTCTTAATCTTGACATAACACAGGTTTGCATTAACAGTTAGACCATCGTTCATTCTTTTTTTTTTAAATCATGCTTTTCACTACAAATAACATTGCACATATTCATATGAATTTTCCACCTTGTATAAAAGTTGTTTTCTTAGATCGGGTTGGTAAATTGCTTAAATTCTACCCTTTGCCTGACTGAAACAATGCTATTTCTTTTGGCACACATTGTAAAAAATCAAACTGTTCAGTTGTTATCTCAAGGAGGAATTTGTACTTGATTTGGGCTGCATTTCCCACAAGCTTCAAGCCTAGTAAAAACGAATAGCACGTATGGTTAAGTATAGCCATTTGAAACTAAGGCTTACAATGCTTTTAGGAAACACAGCCCTGATTCTTTGAACTTTGATGTAACTACTTAGTCAAGTTTATTCAGTCATATTAAATAACATTTTATCTGACATTTTAAAGTTTTTTGTGTCCATCTTGATACTGTTAATTTTGATGGTTGAATGGTTTAGTAGCTACTGAAACCAAGGTTTTTGGTTCAGTTACAAGGAAATGCATAAAAAAAAGAAAATTTTTGTATGAAAGCATCTGTCAAATGCATAATTGTAAATGTAATCCAAATTGGTGTTCTTTGTTGCATGTGTGCAGATCATGTTATAAAGAACACTTTGTTATACCGTCATTGTTATACAGTTTGAATGTTATTCTGTAAAAAGTGTTGTACACATGTGCTGAAGTCATCTGCCTGTGTCTTATCTGATTGTTGTCGTTGGTGAAACCCCTCCTTCCGCCTCCCCCTGAGCGGGGCCCCGAGCCAGCCAGCAGCGCCGCAGAGTGTAGTTCACTCGGCCTGGGAAGAGGAATCGAGAGTAGTGGCGCGCGTCTCCAGGACAAGACCCAACAGTAAACTGACTCGGAATGGATACTCACGACACATATTTACATCTCCGTAAGTCGCCGTCTTTCTTAATTTCCTGTTGCTGCTCTTCTGTGTCATATTTGCGCAGTTGCCCGTGCTGTTTGTCTAAAATGTGCATGCCGCGAAAGCGTTAAAACAACTTCGCTGATGAACTTCAGACAGATTATAGTCCTATCAACCCGCGTGCGTTGACATCGGTCAGGTGATCGCGCCGCGGTTTACAGGCATGGTTGGCACTTCAGTTGCGTTTATGTAATCGATAGCCTTTAAAGCACGCCTGTTGTATCGGGATCGTTATTTATTGGTTTTGAGACGGGTTCCAGCCGGGTATAGCATGTACACTTCACATAGGAACGAGTGTGTGTATAGGCTTGTATTTCAGCGCAAACTTTGTATTTCAACGCTCGCGGCTCGTTTCAGGAATGAGTGCGAATGACATGTTATTTTAGGCAAAGTCAAAGACAACTCCAGCAAGTGGTGTTACAGTGTTGAGTGCAAGTCATAAAACGCACTCATATAAAGAGTTGCCAATTTGTCACGCCTAATGAAAGTGCTTAATGCTGTTAAAGGGGTCATATGATGTTGCTAAAAGGAACATTATTATGTTTATTTGGTGTAATGAAATGTGTTTATGCGGTTTAAGGTTCAAAAAACACATTATTTTCCACATACTGTACATTATTGTTTCTCCTCTATGCCCCGCCTTTCTGAAACGGTCGATTTTTGCAAAGCTCATCGGTCTGAAAAGCGAGGTGTGCTCTGATTGGCCAGCTATCCAGTGCGTTGTGATTGGCCGAATACCTCAAGCGTGTGAATGAAATGTTATACCCCTTACCATATTGTGATGCTGTGTCCCCATGCGCCGCGTAAACATAAAACCATGTCTGCATTTGTGATCGGAGAAATGACAAACAACAAGCACTACTCTACACTGCTCAAAACTAGCGTTTGAATCGTCAGTGGCAAATTCTTTAAATATGAAAACGGCCTTGCAGGCTGTGAGTCAGAACAGCCGGCACTGTAGTCTACTCTCCCAGGAAACAGCCCAGATAGCAAAATGACTCCGGAGCGGATCCGCCCCGGAGTCACCACAAGCTCCGGAACGGATCCGCAAAACGGGTCCGTATCGGAGTCCACTTGCACAGCGCAACGGATCCGGAACAGATAAGGATCCCTACCCGGATCCGCTAATAAAGGTTCATCCGGCCCGGATCCGATCCGGACCCGTTCATGAAGTAGCTCATCCGGCCCGGATCCGATCCGGACCCGTTGATAAAGAAACGGATCCGAACCGGATCCGATCAGGACCCGCTGATTAAGTAACTCATCCGGACCGGATCCGATCTGGACCCGTTCATTTAGTGGGTCTATACCTTATTTAAAATGTGTAATCTGGCTAAAACTAGCTATGGAAATACCTAAAATAGAGCCAACAAACATTATATAGACTAGACTGCTCTATAAAAGTGTAATATGTCTCCCTTTATTAATATTAATAAACCATAAAATCATTCAAACCTTGAAAATATCTAAACTTTCCTTGGCCAGTAATAATGAACCACTCT
>NW_015544175.1:1724037-1796738 GCF_001515605.1 Sinocyclocheilus anshuiensis
GTCTCAGGGTGCAGGTCCATCATCTGATCTGGATACGGACCGGATCCGGCTGACTATGATAACCTTAGGACAAGAGTGCGACAAAAACATTGAAATAAGTAACAAGTATCTGTGTTGACTTTTTCTCACAGCACCTGTAATCACACAAGTACATTTTCATACAAAATTTCATGACATCTCATAGCAAAGATTACTGTTAAATGTAGGATGTAAAAGTAGGTTATTACACGTTAAAAGCTGAAGTGTGTATCATTGTCAGTATTTGACAAACTAGTTGGCTAAATCAAGTTTAAAACTCTTTAAAAAAAATTACTCTTTTAAAAAGTAATTTAATCTTACTTTTAAAGATGAAGTAGAATATCGAAGGTTGATGTAGAATCAAAAACCAGACTGGAGCACTTGAATGAGCTGTGAAGCTGCAACAGAACACACACACACACACACAATCTTAGTCTTTTTTCATTTAATATAAATGATCTGAAATAACATTAGGAGGAGAGGTGGGGAATATATTTGTAAAGAAAAATAGACACAAATTAGTAGGCCTATACCACAACCAAAGATTACTGTTAAATGTAGGATGTAAAAGTAGGTTTGTAAACATTTAACCTTAAATATTGATATGAATATTTTGACATAGCACATTTAGGATTACACGTTAAAAGCTGAAGTGTGGATCATTGTCAGTATTTGACAAACTAGTTTGCTAAATCAAATTTAAAACTCCATCTTACTTTTAAAGATGAAGTAGAATATCGAAGGCTGATGTAGAATCAAAAACCAGAATGGAGCACTTGAATGAGCTGTGAATATATGATTAAAATCCGGCTAGCCAACTAAACTACCCCTCTCACAGAAAGGAGGGAGATCCCATCCAAATCGGCCTATTATTAACTTACTCAAATCTATGATAATGCTAATAATGCTGAAGAGCTAACCTTAACTGGACATTCCACAACGCAATTTCAAAAATTAAAAACTACAACAAAGCAATTAACAACTTTATTAACGTTAATGTTACTGGCAACTGTACAAATAAAGCATATTTTAAAAGTATTCTTACCGAGTTCAGTCTTCTTCAACCTGGCCGGACACCGGCCGCAGCTTCTCCACTCTGAGGAGGATTTCTGAGACGGCACCGGTTAAAAAAAAAAAAAAAAAAAAGCGCGTTCGGATTGCTAATCCGTGCAGTGTCCATAATGAGTCCGCTAACTGACAATGCGCTGTCCGGAGGCGGGGCATATTCTGAGCGAATGACCGAACAGAGTCTGACAGTACAGCGGAGCTGCTGACTTGAGGGCGGATCCGCCCCGGAGTCTGTTGCTATCAGGGGAGTCCTCCATAAAATGCTCTGCACACATCTGAATATTTGGGTTGAACTGTTCTGGAACAGTGTTGTAAATACAATTTAACCACTGATTTCTAGTCGTGTCCTCTTTTGGAAGGCCAAACAAAGTTTCGCTTTCGCAACGAAACACACAGCGTCTTCACAACATGGCGGCGGCGGTGGCAGCAACAATAAAGTTACGCCTTCTTTCTTTGCATGAATATTTGGGCGGTATTATGCAAATCTTCCCACATTGTGACGTAGACATGTGGGGTCGTGTTTAAACGAGGCGTTTTAGGAGGGCGTGGACGAGTCTTAACTTCTATAAAGAATATCTCTTTGGGTTTGAGACTTTAGTCCTTGCAACTTTAGGGATCTTATCTATTCACGAACAGCTTGTAATACTCCAAACTAAAGAGAAAGGAAAACTTGAAATCGCGTCATATGACCTCTTTAATCCAACTGACTTGACATTTTGAAGTCAAGATGTAATGAACTTAGTTATAATAATTTTTTATATTAAAAACTTAACTGGAATACAATAGATTAGCACGTGTTATTGCATTATACCCTTTTGGAAAATCCAATTTAAGATATTTGCTTACAAGCTGGTTGACCAGCTATCATAGACCCAAAAACAGTTTAACCATCTTATAGTATGACCAACTCGTTGCTGGTTCAAGATGGTTTACCAGTTTACACCAGCTAATGACTTGAAACTGTCTTCCATGTTCACAGCTACTTACTTAAGCTGGATTTTCCTGCAGAGCAAGAATTCAGCCTACTGTACATATGCTTTAGAAGTAAAATCAGATGTATTACGTATTGTTGATGAACCATATGTACCCAATACAATGTATTTTTACTCCGGGTCAGGGGTTTTGCAGTGCAAACACAAAAAATAGTATGTTATATTAATAAGTAGTGTTAAAGCTGTATTCAAGCATGATGAAATAAAAATGGGAAATAACAGTGAATAAATATAGAGTTATACTGTAAACATATGATTTATTCATGTGCCACCATGATATCCGGGTTATTTATGTTACTTTTAGAACCAGGCAGACACACCAAGAGTTTTTAACATTAACCAGGTTAACAAGGTTAGATTAATCAGAGTTAATCACATTATTTGCCTTTGTAGTGAACAACTATACACATTCAGTCATTTTTCATACATTTACAGTACATTAATGCTTTTTGTAGAAGCGACTTACATTGCATTTAAGGTATACATTTTATTAGTTCATGCATTTCCTAGGAATCAAACCCATGATATTGACATTGCTAGCGCCATGCCCTACTGTTTAAACTACAGAAATTTGTAATGTCAATGAAGAAATCATTGAGCCTTCACTCTCAGCTCTTTCTTGTTGCCATAGGCTTTCTGAGAAGTGCCTATAGCTGACAACATTCCACCGCCTTTAACAATGCGAACCCACTCTGCAAGTCCAAAGACACATCGATGAGAAAACAGAAAGAACATATGTATTAGTCGTTAGACAGGAGTGGCTCGGAGGCCTTTGTTATTGTCAGCTGTACATATGCTTTCAAAACGCTCACAGTGGTTTCTCTAGATTTCCTATGTGCTTAAGGCTTTCAACCGTCACATTCATGGCTAGGAGTGTCAAAGAAGCCCAGCCAGGAGAAACAGAGGATATGTAGTTGACGAGAAAAGAACATAATGGAAGGGTGAGTGTATGTATTCTTTTTGCAAATGTTTGCAAAAAGGGTCCTCATCATCACATTATTGGGGTGTATGTATTTATTCCATTAAAATTAAATGATTATTGAGATTAGTCCCTTTTTGCAGCAGTTTAACAATTCTTACGCACAGTCATAACCCTTATACTAGTGGTGACGCTACTATAGCTGCTGTAGATAAACGAACTAACAGAGATGCTATTTTGTTCCTTAGCTCCTATTAGCTCCTTGTTCTGGATTTATAGACATTCTAGGGTAATGTAAGTCTGGGGTAAAGTAGACTAGGGCAAGGGTGGAAATCTATTTTGACCTACGGACGTGTTCGTGCCCTGATTGCTTCTCGGAGGACATGGTGCTTTGAAATGTTAGATGTGGACCCTTACATCACAGTAGCGGGTGAACTGTGTTCATGTGCTTGTCAACACGGGCTGAGAGTCGCGTCTTTGACCCTCAAAGTCAGCTGTTATACACTAACGTTCAGAAAAATCTTTTATTACAATATAATACTTCTGATCAGTTTATTGCATGCTTGCTGACATTTTTTTTTTAATTATTTTAAATAAATAAAATCTTACTGCCCCCAAACTTTTGAACGGTAATGCACACATACAGTGTTACATAGTTGGACATATGACAGAGTATTTCTGCTTCAAAGACACTCCTTCAGGGTTTGTATACATTTCGGAAAGTGTTTTTTTTATTTTTATTAATCAACCAATGAATCAACAGATACAAATACAATATACTGGAACAGAACATCAAAAAATATAACAGAACAAAGAATAAAAATAACAGCCAGGGGAAAGAAAACCCAATTTTAACCTAAATAAAGCAATACATTAAAGGATAATAAATAATACATATGAAACTTAAAAGGGGGGAAAAACATATGTAGTAATAATAAAAATAACAATAGAATATCAAGTAAACAAATGAATAAATAAATAAAAACAAAGTAATCATTTTAAAGGAGAATCCTGAAAAAGGCGCAACAAGTCAGTGTTTTCCTAGTATTTTTCAATAGAGAGAGCGTTTCAAAATATTGTTGCTGCTCTTTAAAAAAAACACCTTAAAATGTGGCTTATTATTGGAGAATTACACTTGTGGATATAATATTTGACTAGAAGAAGTAATACAATTATAATATAAAACTCTTTATCAGTATTTTTATCTGTATCAACAAAACCAAACAACACATCTTTCCAAAACAAAGAAAATTGAGAGTACACAAAGTTTTGGAAATAGTTTTTTTTTTTTTTTAAGAGTATGGCCCTGTATGACATCATAAAGGGCAGGATTCCTTGTATGGACACTTCTCCAGGAAGAGCGCGCGCACTCATCAACCAGAGCAAAAGCAAGAGCACGCCCATCAACGTGCTTCATTCGGGTTACGGAAGTCTTCTGGATCAAATATATATGGCTGGATATGATTTTTAGCCATAGCCAATTTAAGTCAATAAAGTTTTTGTTCCTGTTTCATTTATGTCAATGTCACAGTTTGCAGGCGATCGCTACGCAAAAGCTGTTTTCGGAGAGAAGCGGTACAACTGTATCTGTCTTTTATAAATCTGATAAAACTAAAGACTCCAGAGATATGAAGGATGCAGTACTACTATAGGTACTCAAGATTAACATAAGATGAAACTATGTGTGTTATGTCTGCTTTAATGTGTAGGTTTATCAAAAGGATAAGTTACTATAAAAGATATTTCAGTGACTGATCATTTTGTTAGCAAAAGAAATGCATGAAGATGGAAAACCTAATACAGTTGTTTTGGTGATGAGGCTCCTAAATCTCTTCAGGCAGCTCCAATTGTGTCAATCTTCTGTGTGATCGTAACTCATTTCATTCAGAGAAATCCATGTGGGGCATTGCTTTTATAGGATGACATATTAAAGAGACTTTTTTTAGATTCACCCTGAAGGCATTCTATCATGAAGGCAGTTCTACTGTCTTTCAGTGAAACTGTAATGGCATCAGCATTGATATATTGTAGGCTTTAGTAGAAAGTCTTCATCATTGCAGCCATTTTAAGGCATCGCTGTATTGAAATCTCTCAAAGCTTCTTTTTGATCTTTTTCTGCACAATTAATTTGGCTCAAAATTCCCTTGACACTGACATGACCCACATTGATATCTCAGTCAGTAAATATAAAGTTGTAGTTATTTATCTTCATTATTTATTTATTTTTCACTGCTGTTCAAAAGTTTGGTTGATTTTTTTTTTTTAAATAATTCTCACCAAGGCTGCATTTCTTTTATCAAAAATAGAGTAAAAACAGTAATATGTTGAAATATTAATTAAATTTTTAAATAACTGTTTGTTAATAACTGATGGCAAAGCTGAATTTTCAACAGCAATTATGCCAGTCTTCAGTGTCACATGATCCTTCAGAAATCATTCTAAAATGCTGATTTGCTGCTCAAGAAACATTTCTTCTTATTACCAATATTGAAAACTGCTTAATATTTTGGTGGAAACTTTTATACATTTTTTGATGAATAAAAAGTTCAAAAGAACAGCATTTATTTGTCTCTACTGTCACTTTTGATCGATTAAATGCATCCTTTCTGAATAAAAGTATTAATTAAAAAAAAAAAATCTCCAAACTTCTGAACGTTATCTAAAAATATTGTCTTTTTTTATTTTTCAACATTTTTCTTTTTTGGTAAATTGTCTTTAAACTGATGTGCTAATGTAGTACATTATGCAGCATGGCACAAAAACAAGCAGTGTCTGAAGTTACAAGTGCTTTAGATAATGAACACACAAGCAGGTGTGTGAGAGGAGGCTGCCAGGCTTGGCTATGAACTGTGCGTGCATGTGTGAGAGAGCGTGGTCATTGCCACTTCACTGCTCTAATAGAAGCATTGATGTGCCCATCTTACTGTGATTTATTATGGTAAATTATAGAATGTTATTGATAATCAGATGTACTGTAAATTTATAGTAGTCTTAAAATCTGAATCTAAACAAGCTTTTTTTTATTTGAAACTCACACACACTCAAGCACACTTCACCCCTGGCCGTGCAACAGGTGGCCCATTTGGGCTGATAGATTTAATGACACTCAGAGCCTCTTTCTGGGCAGGCTGCGGTCTGTGCAGAAGGAGTTTTGTCAAAGCTTGGAGAGAGGCTGATCTTTGTGGCAATAAACGGTTCCTGCTGGATTCAATCGTTGATAATCCAAGTAATCCCATAAACGAGCAGACTCCTCCCTGTGGATCCTCCCCCCTACAGCCGTCCTGTTTCACTCATATCCCATCTGTTCCATCAGCAGAGTGAGTCTGTGTTCGGACAGGCGCTTGGTGAGGTTTGGACGAGTGGTGCTCGCAGTCATGTGGCATCCGGCAGCGTGGCCTCTTCACGGTCAGAGTCACGGCAGAGAGGACAGTCACTACAACACCCGTGAGTATCTGATAATAAGATACTCTTGTAATACTTAAGTTCACAGGAACAACGTGGCTGATGCATCCTAAGGGAAGATGAGAGAATCGTGCTGTTGGAAATAACTTGGAAAAAAATGTGTTTGACTGATTTCATAATCTGATTAGACTGTACATGGATACGTGCATTTTAGAGATGTGTTGATATGTTGTGTGGTTTATTGTCATGAGTAAAGAAGCTGTTGTTATTTCTAAGCAAGGGAATACACGACTCACATTCATAACTGAAATTGGTTTGTTTTTACATTACTAAATGGAATTAGAAAAATTATTATTATTTTCAAACAGGTTTCCGGTTCTCTTTGTCTGCCATTGATTGGACAAATGGATAGTCCCACCCCAAATTCATGTTGGAGACATGAGTATATTTTAACATTGAAAGAATTCTACAAAATGTAACCCATAAAAAATACTTCCATTCATGTAACTAATAGTCATGTTGATTCAGTCATATTTAATAATATTTTACTTAAAGCCAATTATCATATGAATAATATATTTATATACACTACCACTCAAAAGTTTGGGATCAGTAAGACTTGTAATGTTTTTTAAAGAAGTCTCTTATGCTCTTCAAGGCTGCATTTATTTGATCAAAATTACAGAAAAAAAACAGTAATCTTGCAAAATGTTATTACATTATATATATATACATTCAAATATAATTTATTCCTGTGATGCAGCGCTGAATTTTCACCATCATTACTCCGGTCTTCAGTGTCACATGATCCTTCAGAAATCATTCTAATATGCTGATTTATTATCAGTGCTGGAAACTGTTGTGCTGCTTAATATTTTTTTTGGAACCTGTGATACTTTTTTTCAGGATTCTTTGATGAATAAAAAGTTAAAAAGAAGAGCATTTATTTAAAATAGAAATATTTTCTAACAATATACACTACCGTTCAAAAGTTTGGGGTCAGTCAATTTTTCTTTCTTTTTTTTTATTATTCAGCAAGGATGTGTTAAATTGAAGAAGTGATAGCAAAGATTTATATTGTTAGAAAAGATTTCTGTTTTGAATAAATGCTGTTCTTTTTCACTTTTTATTCATCAAATTCATTCTAATAATAAATCAGCGTATTAGAATGATTTCTGAAGGATCATGTGACTTTACTAGAGTAATGGCTGATGGAAATTCAGCTTTGCATCACAGAAATTAATTATATTTTAAAGTATATTAAAATAGAAACCATTATTTTATAGTGTAATAATAACATTTTGCTAGATTACTGTTTTTTTTTCTGTAATTTTGATCAAATAAATGCAGCCTTGATGAGCATAAGAGGCTTCTTTAAAAAACATTACAAGTCTTACTGATCCCAAACTTTTGAGCGGTAGTGTTATGTTTTTTTTTACGGTGCACATGGTGAAGGTTTGCTTGTTTTTTATTTTATTTTATTGTATTAAACACTACAGTGTTTTTGAAAGTCTTATGATCACCAAGACTGCATTTATAATTTATTTGATCAAAAATACAGTAAAAAATAATATTGTAAAATATTATTGTAATTTAAAATTACAATATTTTTTAAATATTTACAATATTTTTTAAATATTTAAACATCTAATTTATTCCTGTGATGTTAAAGCTGTTGATTTTACACTATTGATTAGACAGTTGCTTGGCATGTCATCATGGCTTGTGTGTAATTAATCTGTAACCTCTGCTCTCAGCCTTTGGCAGTGAGAGTACTTGGCAAAGCTATGTTCTCTAATGCTGTTCAGCTGTTATAGATCAGGGTAAGGTGGCACTGGAGTATTATGGATATTTTAGGAAGGTCTGCTTGGATCAATCTATTTCAGTATATCCCTATATTTCTCACACACTCACTGTACTTCACCCTCTCGCTTCTTTGCTTTTCTTCTGTTTCTCTCTGACAATAGTTCTGTTGAGGGGTGTTTGTGTGGGTGGGTGGGTATAAATACTTGGACTGACAAAGACAAACTCCCATTTGATCGCATAAGAGAAAGCAGTGACAGAAGTTGTTGTCGCCGATTGACGGTCGCTCTCTGTTGTTCTTTCTCTTTCTGTTTCTATCTTTCTTTGAGAGGTGTCAATGTTGACGAAACAAATAAAACTTGCACAACACCTACATAGTAAGTGAGCCTGCATGGAAGTTTGCATGTATATCTCATTCTTCAAATTAATATTACGTATAAGATTACATTAACCTTGGAGTACATCTAGGTGTCTTTAATATACCATATATATGATGTTTTGGAAGGTACAGCTGAAACATACATTACAAGTATGCGGACATGCCTTAACGGGTTTGTCTAGGCCTCTTAATTCTAGTGATGACAAATCTTAAAGGGATAGTTCACCCAAAAATGTAATTTCTGTCATCATTTTCTCACCCTAATGTCTTTCTAAAGTTGTATAACTTTCTTTTTTCTGTGGAACACAGAAGAAACTGTATTTGACCATATTGTGAATGTCAAAACAACACTGGACCCCGTTGACTTTCATTGTATGGACAAAAAAAAAATCACCAGTACCTGACCTCATTGATGCTTGTGATTCCCTGTAGTTTCGTTCCAAGGTATGTGAACACCTTTCCAGAAGAGTGGAAACCGTTAGGGAGAACCAGCATTAGTGCCTGGTTTTGTGATTAAGAAACACATACGGGTGTGGTGTATATACAGTGCACAGCATAAATGAGTACACCCCCTCTGAAACTTAACAAATTCAGCAATTACTCTTTGCTTAGAAGACATGTTTTGGTTTTTTAGAGATATAATATTCCAGCAAGTCTGCTTGATCAGTTACCAAAGAAGAATGTTCAAATTATTCAAGAAAATACCATTTTCTTATCAAAGTGATAAAATGTTGTGTTGCAAAAATGAGTACACCCTCCTGAAAGTTGATAAACAAATAAATTCTGGTGTAAAGGTTAAGGCAAGTATTGATCAACAGGTAAGTATGTTGAACCAAAACTTAAAGGCAAGTAATTTCTTGATAATTAAGTGTTATATGGCCCATTGAATCATACTCAGACTTAATGCTGACAACAATGAAACCACTTGAGAGAGAACTGTCAGGAGATTTATTTATTAGCATAAAAGAGGACAATGGTACAAGAGGAATACCAAATTATTGTTTTAAGTGTGAAAATATAGCCAAAGTAACACAGAAATTCAAAAACTAGTGAACTTGTGAAAAGGCCCCTGAAATAATCAGGTCTTCACTTTAAGCTTTAATTTAGTGATGAGTGCGTTTTTGCTAGAAAAAAAGCAGGAGAAACACTGTGAAAGTGTCTCAGAGCTGGCAAAAGCTGTGAAAAGAGTGACTTTATCTCACAGAGTAAGATGCTGCAGCATGCAGAAGTGACATGCATGGTTGTTTATCCACGCCAGAACTACCGACTGTAGCCAAAGCACAATAAACTCATTTAGCTTTTTCCAAGGCCCATATTTACAATATTTTACAGATATTAATGGCATGTATTTCTCTGTTTTTATTAAGAATATGTTTAATAGATTTCAATTTTGCCATCTTTCTATTAATTATATTAGTGATCATTAAGAAAATACATCTTTTATATTTAATCAGAGGGGGTGTACTCTTTTATACTGTGCACTGTATGCTTTAACCATATGGTGTGTTTAATCCATAGCATGCTTGCGTTTTCTTTGGATAATTTCTGTATAAGTTACTTGCAGGCAAGAGCATGTTGTTAGGCAATATGGCGGATGTCAACAGTGGCAATGGTATTGTTTGGAGCAAACTGCATTATTGTGTGTGCTTGTGCTTTTTGTTCCAAAAAATTGCATTCAGAAAGTTATTTTTGTACTGCCTATAGTTTTCGTTTCACCTGGAAACTGCGTTTTTGGAGTTATGCAAAAATGTCGGCAGTGGCATATTTTTCCAGTGAGCCTGGGTTGTGATTGGCAGTAGTCTATAGGGTCAATATTAAGAAAAATTTATTTTGAGGGTTTTTGTTCATTGCTGAGATTATCTAGACAGTCTTTTAAGTATGCACAGTATGTTTGATATAAACACTACAGATAGAGCCTCCCTCCTCTTAATTTTTTATCCTTCCTTTTACCAGTTTTCTTTTATTTTTTTTCTTCATCTCCCTCTTTTGTTGAGGTTACTCATGGTTATGTGTAGGGCTGACAACACTGTGGTTTCTCACATTCTGCTGTCTTATGCTGTTAGATCCCATTTGTAGCCTAACATCTAGTCTCCTTTGGTAACACTTTTTAGTGTGCAGTTGCTGCCTTAAGGAACTTTTTAAAGTGCTTTCTTGTAACACATTAAATTGGTTTAAATGTTACCACATTTTAAGGTTACATGACAAGGTTTCCCTATCAAGAGGCTTCTCTGAGTAAAGCTGAAAGGATCAATTGTCTTTTTATGTTTTGATTGAGACAGCTGGTTTCAAATATCCCAAAACAGCTTGTTTATTCTGAAAGTTGTGAGTGGCGTTCACATGTATTGGGGTGGATGTTTGTGATTTTATCTATTTCTACTTCTCTCTTGCCTCTCTTGGAAGAAACTTTACATTGATCCTCTGTTAAACCCTCAAGCTACGAACAAGCTCAGTTTCAGGAATTTTGGAACAGAAATTGTTGTTGTCTCAGTTAATTTGCCTGATAGTTACGGTAGCTAGTCTGACCCTTAATCAGTTTTTTCTTACAGATTCAGTTTTTTTTTTTTTTGTGCAACAGGAGAGAATACTATACCCCACTGTTCAAAAGTTTGGGTTCAGTAAGATATTTTTTTATGGAATTTATAATTTTATTTAGCAAGGATACATTAAGTTGATCAAAAGTTACAGTAAACACTTTTACATTTGTTACAAAAAATATTCATCATTTCCACAAAATTAAACAGCACAACTGTTTTCAACATTGATAATAATAAGAGATGTTTCTCGAGTTAGCTTGGCCATCACAGTAATAAATTACATTTTGAAATACATTCAAATAAAATTTTTTAAATTGGAATAATATTTCACAATATTACTGTTTTTTTTTTTCCTGTAAAAAAATGCAGCCTTGATAAGCATAAGAGACTACTTTCAAAAACACTGAAAAAAAACAGACCAACCAATCTTACACCAAATCACGACTTCATTCAGTGAAGGGCTGTTCATATTCATACCCATTAAAAAACTGACTTTATTAGTCTTTTGACCAATTTACAAAAAGAACTAAGTAATTTGTTCTTAAATCAGACTACATTTGCCACACTGTATATTTTTGCAGGCAGTGAAGACAATGAATGAAGAGACGTGTTGTCTTGACAGCGGTCAGCCGCTGCTTTTAAATAGTTTTCACACTCACTTAGGATTTAAAGTATTCAGAATCTGTAACTTTTCAGTTAATTTTGCTAAACAAGAGGTCTGACGGAACACAGTTACTCAACAAACTCTTGTGCAATGTTCATTGGAACAGTCCCTGCTGATCGTTACATTTTGACATTAACAGGGGTCATGAAATGTAAGATGTCACAAACATTACTCAGGGTTTTTTTAAAACAAGTTCACTTCAGTGCCACAGAATATCAGCTGTCATATGATCACGATATGATAGGATGTTTTGAAGCTTAATGTTCCTTCTTTTCCTGTCGAGTTTGTTTCCAAATGTCAGCATATCGACCCAGTCAGCATTTTTCTGATGTCCAGTTTCAGACTGTAATATTTAGTGTACAGTATTGTCTGTTTATCTGTCTTTCTGTCCTTATATTACTTCACTTTTTTGTGTGAATATATAAAGCAGTTGTCAGTTATTTTAAATGTGAGTGATGCATGTGACAAAATGTGCTTGTTTTGAACAGAGTGATACAGGGGTTACTACAGGACACACTCAGAGTTCATGCCTGGTTCACTGAATGATGTCTCTACACTTGATAGTACTCTATTATTCTTTAGTATTCACTTCTCTCTTACAGTGGCTTGCGAAAGTATTCATATATTCATCTAATTTTTTTCACATTTTGTTTTGTTGCTGCCTTATGTTAAACTGCTTTAAATTAGTTTTTTCCACAACAATCTACACTCCATACACAATAATTGTCAAGCAAAAAATAAATAAAAAACTAAAATGATTCCATGGCATAAGTATTCATACCTGGGACAGTTGAAATTTAGCTCAGGACCATTCATATTGCTTGTAGATATTACTACACTTCAAGCGAAGTTACCCTGTGGCAAATTCACTTGAATGGGTATGATTTGGAAAGGCACACACGTCTTAATAATAAAAGGTCTAACAGCTGATAATGCATATCAGAGCAAAAACCAAGCCCTGAGGTCAAAAGAACTGTCTGTAGAGCTCAGAAACAGGTTTGCGTCAAGCCACAAATTGTGCTTCAGCTAAATATTTAGTTAAGGGTATGAATACTTATGCAATGTACTTATTTCAGTTTTTTATTTTTAATAAATTTACGAAGTTGTGACAGTTCTGTTTTTGCTTTGTCAGTATGGTGTATGGAGTGTAGATTGATGTGGAAAAAAAGTAATTTAAAGAAGTTTATCATAAGGCAGCAACACAACAAAATGTCAAAAAAATTACTTTCGCAAGCCACTGTACCTTTTCAAACACTGACTTTGTCATACACTTACAGCAGCAGTTATAGGCCTAAGTCTTTTTTTGCAACAGAACACACACTCAAACACACAAGTCATTTTCATTAGTAAATGAATAACACAATAAATTTCATTAGTAACAGTGTAAGACCGCTCTCAATACTGCCATAAAAAAATGCCAACATATCCCAGACCTCCTGCGGCCTGCATGAGTCCAGCTAATTTTTACGTCTGTCAGCGATTCTGGGGGCATGAACATGAATATAATGCATTATTTCAGCAGTTCTGATAAGAAAAACATGAGCTTGTGTGTCTTTTTACATTTTTGTGTGTGTGTGTAGCGTACATGTAATTAATGCTTATTAAAGAATGGTGAATGAGATGTTTAGGTAATAAAGATAATATTGTTACCAGCTATAAAATTTACTTTGTATGTGTAGGTTAATTATTCACATACAAAAGATAGTGTGTGTGTGTGCTGATAAAGTAGTTTATTATATGGTTGATTAAGTGGTGTTGGTAACTGAGGTATGTGTGTAGTCCTGGGCTTTGGAGGATTATGGACATATGGCAGTAATCAGGGTTGATTTAATGTCCGGCAGCTCTCTACGGCAGACTGAGATAGAGTGGGACAGTGTCCCATATCTCCATCACTTCTACCCCCTTCCACCTTTTTGTGTCTGTTCTGTTGCCCTCCCCACAACCCCTGTCTTTTTGACAGGTGGTTGAAAATATTTGTCAGTGATGAGAAGAGGGTTTAGTGTCATTATTGATCAGATGTCAACTTTGTTTAGGACTGAAATAAGTGATTCAAGAGATTTTGTTTAAAATAGGGGAGGGGGGGATCCACCGTTTGGATTTTCATGCAGCGTGTGTGTGTGTGTGTGTGTGTGTGTGTGTGTGTTTGTGTGTTTGTGGTTCCAGCCAATAATATGCTGCTAAATCTGAAAAGCTAAATCTCAAAACTTACTTTTGGGGATGTCCTGTTATTTAGTATTATGCAATAACCAGCAAAGTCTAGTTTATTGCAAGTTTTTGTATTTTGACTTTTGGAATCACATTCAATATTGTTTTATTTTGAAAATGCTAAAGCTTTCTTTTAGCAATAAGGCTTGCATTGTTTGTAGTTAAAATGAATGAATTCTAAAAAATAATATGTTATAATTAAATAATTAAAAATAAAAACAATAATTGTGTGTCTTTTCTTTTGTACATTTTTAATGGTGCACTCTCTTTATGTGCTTCATGTCACTTTCCAATCTGCCATTCAAGCTTTATATTACTAATGTCAGAATAATGTCAGTCTCCTGGTCTGCTGTTCATTGAAACTATACACAGCTTTCTCTGTGTTTACTGTACAGACAGAGTATCTGTGAGGAAATTAATTACGGTTTGTTGCAAGAAGCATGCTATGACAGTTTATGTATGTGATTGTGCCCGCACTGACCTGTGCCATTTCATGTGGTCTCCGCTGAACTTGATAGCAGTCTACCAAAGGCTGCACTTTGCTCCCAGACAGCTGTACAGGTCATGTGCACTGCCGAGAGTCATTGTGAAATCCTGATGAATGTCTGGCACAAGGACCATCTCAGAAGAATAAGATCTGAATTATCAGCTAAAGGTTGATGCATCTAAACAATTTTTTTTAGACCTAATGAAATGTAAATCTGCAGAGATAGAGCTATAGTTACCTTGCCATCTATAGGGTGTCAATTATACTTGTTAAACTTGTATATTTTAAAGTAAACATAAAACTAAAACTTTGGAGTAAAAGGTTAAAAAGCATATATTCTGGGGGAGCCTTAATGTCCTTCTGTACCTCACAAAAATGTTGGTATTGATTTGATCGTGAACATTTGCGATATTATGAATTTTTTTTTACTGTCAAATTCAGCTCTGTATAAAGATGCAGTACCATAAACATTCTGTGTAACAGCCCTGTTTTCAGCCTTAGGGAGTCTGTCGTTGGACTTGTGTGGTCCGTTTTAAATGTAATAGATCAGGTGGGTCATTTGAGGATAGGCCGACGCGCTGACCACAGTATGACCATGTTTCTGCCCTACCAAAGGCATCTTGGCTATCTGCCACAGAAATTCCCCCTTCTGCCCAGAGTCTGGGACACACATGCACCAGCTTGGAAGAATACAGCCATTGCAGAATGTTTGTTTATAACATACTATAGTGTTTAAGTGCTGAAATTCATGATTATGCCTAATTAATAAACAGTAAATCCTGGATTTCTTTAATTTTAAGTAAAAGAAACCACAAGATAGAGAATTACATTACAAAAGAAGCTCATTTCAGACACTTACTAGGGTGTGACTCCCTACACTCTCAGAAAAAAAGGAACAAAACTGTAACTGGGGCAGTACCCATTAAAAAGGTACTAATATGTACACTTTAGGTACTAAATATGTACTTTTAAAGTACTAATAAGTGCCTTTTAAGGTAATGATATGTACTATTTTGGGGTAAATGGGGTACTAAGATGTACCTTAGGGTACTGCCCCATTGACAGCCCTGTACCTTTTTTTCTCAGAGTGTACAAACTTCTCATTTGGCAAGTTTATGTGGTTCATGCTACATTTCCCATCATTCTCAGCATGAGAATGATAAAACATGTAGATAAATAAAATTACAGATAATGATTTAAATAATTATGATTTTACATAATGTTGCATATTATGTACTTTAGTTTTTAGCTTGACAGCCATTTAGTAATATTCGAGAGCTAAAAAAAATATATATTAATGCACTATTTTGACTGCTAAACTGTAATTGATTATTGTCCATTGACAACATGGTAGTTTCATGTGTCTTGTAGCACTCTGTTGTCTCTTTCCTTTCATTTACTAAAATAATTTCAGCTCAAAGCAACATTATATGTCCATTTATTTATTTGGTAAGCAGCCATATAATAACAGTGGATACGGTGGACTTGTTAGCTAAATATAAACCACTTCAGGGTGACACGAATCCCCTCCGCTTTATGCCAGGGTCTTGATCACCCTGTCTGGGTTTATTTTGCAATAATACATTAGCAGTATATTGAAATAACCTGCAAGACATAAACAGTTACAGTCACCAGAATATCTGACCAAATCACTGATAAAGCTTTTTGTGTTGCACATTTGGATAAAGCAACCTCCTTGAAGCTGTGTTCATGTTAATTTAATCTTAGATGAATTTGATTTGATCTTCATCTTGATGAATGATGAAATGAGTTAACGGATTGCAACACTATCAGTATTGGCAAAAAAGGTGCAACCTTTGCCCTGTGTGTGTCCTTGTACTACGTTAGATAGATATATTGTGTTTGTGCCAGTACAAACTACCATTACCAGGTACTCATATGTACTGTAGCACTCTATCAGCTGCTGACTGAATGGTTAAAGCAGCAGGGCTTAATGCATTCTCTCAGTAAAGTGCCCTCTTACATTTACTCAAACGGCATATTTTTCATTACACATTTTAGGCCTTAATAAAGGAGGTAATTGATGTTCTGCAAAGGCACACGTTTCCACAGGTACTTGATGTCCCTATGGGCACATACTTACCCTGTTCTCTGACGTCTGTACATGCTAAACAAAAACACAGGTTGTGTCATGATAAATTTATATAGACCTGTCTGATTGTTTGATTTATACATAACATTACAGGTCATAGGTTTGGAATAATTAAGATTTCACTTTTTTTTTTTTTTTTTAAGTCTTCTATGCTCTCCAAGGCTGCATATATTTGCTTAAAAAATACAGTAAAAACAGTAATTTTGTGAAGCGTCTATGTGTCAATGATCATTGATGTCATCAGCAGTCATTTTAGTACTAAATTTGAATTGCTCTTGTCTAATATTAATCTTTCTTTTTGTATGTTCACAGACACTAGTGCTCTTTATTCGCCCCCCTATCAGCCGCCACCCCTGAGTTCCATGGTGGGAAATCCGTCCGTCATCAGTTCGTCCCGCCCACTGCAGTCTCCCATGAGCACCCTGGGCTCATCCATGAATGGCCTGGCCTCACCCTACTCAGTCATCGCCCCGTCTCTGGGCTCACCATCCATTTCCTTGCCCTCTACGCCCAGTATGGGCTTTAACACTCTCAGTAGCCCGCAGGTAAGAAGCTTCCCATAATTCTGTGCTCTCTCGGACTGACACCAACCGAAAGCAATAAGTCTGTCCTGCAAACTGAAATGTCGCTCTTTCTCATAAATTAAAATTAGCCTCTTGGTGGTACCCTTTTTAAAGGGGTCATATGATGCGATTTAAATTTTTCCTTTCTCTATGGAGTGTTACCAGCTCTTGGTGCATAAAGAAGATCTGTAAAGTTGCAAAGACTAAAGTCTCAAATCCAAAGAGATATTCTTTATAAAAGTTAAGATTCAGCCACACCTAACTACCCCTTTAAAAGGTTACTAATATGTACCATTTAGAGGCAAGTGAGGTACAAAGATGTACATTTTAGCTTTTGTACTTTAGGGTACCGACCCAGTGACAGCTTTGTGTTCCTTTATTTTCTAAGAGTGTATGGATGCCCTGGTGTTAAAAGAGGTCAGCTTATGTGTGTCTGTATGTGTGTCTCATTTCTCCCTGGAGGCCAGAGAAAGCCATTGACTCAGACAAACGTTTCAGGCTTTTAGTCCAATGAAAGGACATCAGTAACTATGAACTTACAGTATATGGGGCAAGTAAGTGTGTGTGTATTCTGACATACAGGGTCTAAATGTACTTGAAATTATATTGAAATGAAAAGAAAATGTGTTAAATCTGGTATTGCTGGTAGCATGCGCCATTAGCTGTGCCTGGTGTTTCTTCTTCTGAAATCCTGTACATGGGTGTTTCTTCAACTTTGGCCTCTTTTTTTGTCCCGGGTGGATTGTAATGTTCCCAAAATAAAGGCAAAAATGCCTTAAAATAAAATAACGTATTAAAAATGTATTAGACTTTTTAAAACACTTGGTGATCAAAGAGTGAAACTATCATATTTATTTTGTGAAAATGGGTTTTTACTTGTTACAACAACAGAAAGTAAAGAAAAACCAAGGTAAATATCAGAAAGTTTTGTTGTGTTATGTTTTTATTTTTATATTTATTTAAAACTTTGTAATTTCTGCGTTTTAGTACTTAAACTTGAGTTAGTTGCCAAAGCAAATTTTCTTATTTTCATTTAGGTTTCTAATTTTCATTTTGGTTTTTCATCTAATATTTGTACTAGCAGCATCATTATTCAGCTTTATTTCAATGACCAAAAACTTTTTAATAGTTTTAATTAACAATAACAACACTGTATCAAACATTTTAGATATGACGGAAATTACGTGTATTTTGTATTTTATTTTTTTTAACTCCACAAAAGAAGCAGCCAAATACAAACACAAGTCAACAGACAAACATATATGCCAGTAATTCACTCAAAATAAGGCTCACTGAATCGCATCCCGGATTTGACATGCTTTCTTTATGCTTGAGGTATGGCCATGTACTGCAACCTGCAGGCTTAATGGAGTACTGCAGAAAACAATATGTGATGGAAAAATTGTGAATTCTTCTGAGAGGGAAAGGGACACAATTATCTCCCTCCCATTTGAAATGTTATGTCAGCGCTCTCACAGCTACTTGTGCAATGGCCTTGCAAGGGTGGAGTCTGTTTTTGTGTGTTTGTGAGTGTGTTTTCTTGGATTTGTGCAGTTTGTGTGTGTGTCTTCTGTACTGGAAGGACACAAACAGTCTGCTGCTGCATTGTGACAAAATGTCTACTCCTGGTTGCACTGTATGATAAGCTGTTTCCGTCTCTCCTCACCTCTCTTCCTGTCTTACAGATGAACTCTTTAAATGTGAATAACTCAGAAGACATCAAGCCTCCACCAGGATTGCCTCCGCTGAGCAACATGAGCAGCTATCAGTGCAGCAGCCCTGGAACCCTCTCCAAACACATCTGTGCCATTTGTGAGGACCGATCTTCAGGTACAACAACACAGGGATGTTTAGGTGTTGCATTTGGTTTTGGTTTGGAAGTTAATGCAAGATACATCTCCAACTCTTCTGAGGTTCAGTATGGTTGTGTTTGCAGGGAAGCACTATGGTGTTTACAGTTGTGAAGGTTGCAAAGGCTTCTTTAAGAGGACCATCCGAAAAGACTTGAGCTACACGTGTCGAGACTGTAAAGAGTGTTTGATCGACAAACGCCAGCGCAACCGTTGCCAATATTGTCGCTACCAGAAGTGCCTGGCAATGGGCATGAAGCGGGAAGGTTTGTATTTGTGTGCTTTGTATCCATAATTCAATGATAATTCAAGGTTTTTGTTTTGTGCTTTTTGCTGCCTTTGTGGCCAGAAGAGATTTTAATCTCAAAACGTTTTAACATTATGCTTTAATATTATGCTAAAATAACATTATATGTAATATACATTATATTATATTATATAGTATTTCTATATAACCTTACATAACTGCTTTATAATAGATTACATTATATTGTACATTTGTTTTCTTGCAATATCTCAAATATACTTTCAAATAAAATAGATTTTTAATATAACAGATAAAGGTAATATTAAAAATGTGAGATTTTTTAAATATTGTTTAAATGTGCCATAAATCATTAATTACAACGATTTATAATGTACTCCTTTACTCTGCTCTGCTGGACCCCATAGCAGTGCAGGAAGAGAGGCAGCGTGGGAGGGAGAAAGGTGATGATGTAGAATCGACGAGCAGTTTTAATGAAGACATGCCTGTGGATAAGATTCTGGATGCAGAACTTGCAGTCGAACCTAAGACTGAGACATACACAGAGAACAGTCCAGGCAACTCCGTAAGACGAAGACATTTAGATTTATGCAAATACAATTTACACAGTACATACATGCTGACTTCAGCATTCTTTGAGAAAGTAACAACTAAAATACCCTCTCTCGTTCTTTCTCTTTCCTTTTTTTCATCTGGTCTCCTTCTCCAGACAAATGACCCAGTCACTAATATCTGCCATGCAGCTGACAAGCAACTGTTTACTCTGGTGGAGTGGGCCAAGAGAATACCTAATTTCTCCGATCTGCCTCTGGATGATCAGGTCATTTTGCTTCGAGCAGGTATAAGACACTCATATGTCTATACACATGTGTAAACATATATAGATATAGACCAGGGGTGGCCGACGTCTGTCCTGGAGAGCCACAGTCCTGCAGACTTCAGCTCCAACCCTAATCAAACACACCTGAACAAGCTAATAAAGGTCTAAGGATTACTAGAAAGCAGCAGGCAGGTGAGCTTTTATCATTTTGAAGACCTTGACTGATTTTATCCATTCAAATGGCTGACTTTGTCTTACAAAGCACAACTATACTAAAAAATATTAAACCTATGATCAAACAGGAACCAGTTTCATCAGCATAATTGTCCATACTATGTCTTTGTGAAGTGATATGCAGATAAAAATCATGCAAAACTGATAAAATACATATTTTGCCTTGATTTTTAAATCATACCTGAAGGTAGTAACGTAGAGGATATTATGGCTGAAATGTGTATTTAAGCAGTGAAAATGCATATTGCACATCTTCTAGGTTTATTGTTGTTGTTGCTGCTGTTGCCATTTATAATGCCACATTTCATCACAAGTGTTTCTTGTTATGTGGCATCACATTAATATCATCTGTATAAACATACATAAAACTACCACCCATGTTGTTTTAGTATTTTTTTTATATATACTTTTATTGTATTCATTAATATTTTAAATTAGCTTCTAGTTTAAGTTTTAGTACTTATTTATGTACTTCTGTCATTTTTATTTTTTTATATATATATATATATATATTTCTATATAACTTTTAATTCATTTTTATTTCTGTTTTAGTCATTTTAATACTTAAATGTCTTCATTTCAGTTAGCTGCCAGGGCAACAATCATTATTTAAAAAGTATTAAAGTATTTTAATGTTAGATTTTTCATCTAATATTGGCATTTTATGTGATTTCAGGTTTATTTCAATTCAGTTTCGAAAAGTTTTTTTTTTTTTTTAATATAGTTTTAGTTTTGTCCATAGTCACTCCATGTCAAAGGGTCAGGCAGAACTGTGTTGGTTATGTAAGTGGGAATGCTGACCTCTGCTGGTCAAACATTTCACACGCAGTCATAAAAAAGCCACCACAGAACTTCATAAAGCCTTGCTAATAAAGAACACTGTGTTGAATTAAAACACAGGGAGAGTTCATGTAATTTATGTTCTTCATGTCATTTTTCTTCTTACAGGATGGAATGAGCTCCTCATTGCTTCATTCTCTCATCGCTCAATCACAGTTAAAGATGGCATCTTGCTGGGCACAGGCCTCCATGTCCACAGAAGCAGTGCTCACAGTGCAGGTGTCGGCTCCATCTTTAACAGGTGAGTCTTTCCACCTTTAACACCTCTGAATTAATAAACATCTGTCCTTTGTTTAGAGAATGATCAGAAAATATGTATCATCTTTATTTTTATTACAACTATTGTGTTCAAGTGAAAGCTTTGTGTGTGTGTTTGTGTGGCAGGGTATTGACTGAGCTGGTGTCTAAAATGAAGGATATGCAGATGGATAAGACAGAACTAGGCTGCCTTAGAGCCATCGTCCTCTTCAACCCTGGTGTGTTGCACACTTCCATTTTTTATACACTTGTCTGCAGCATAGATAACTTTTTCTGCAGACAAGTGTATAAAAGTGTATAAAACAAAGACGTGTATAAAATAAAATGTTGTTATTTTATTTCATTTAAAGTTTTGTAATATAATATAATATTATTAAAGTAATAGTTCACCCAAATCCTGCCATTATTTACATTCCAAAATAATTTTTTTCTTTCCTGGAATTCCTTGGGAATTGACACAGAATAATGATGATAAATTGTGAAGACCTTGACTGATTTTATCTTATAAAGCATATTATTATATTATATTATATTATAATTTATATTATATTATATTATTAAAATACTCAAGTTAAAGAGAAAACTTGTATTTTGTAATATAATATAATATATGTAGTAGTTAAAGAGATAAAAAGTACAATTCTGTCATTATTTATCTGTGGAACACAAAAATACTGGTGATTTTTTAAATGCCTTTATGCACTGCAAAATGGAAGGTTAATAGATTAGATGTAAAGATATGTAAGATGTTTTGATATTCTGAATATATATTTATAATCATGCAGATTGTCTCTTCTCGTAGATTCCAAAGGCTTGTCCAACCCAGCAGAGGTAGAGGCACTGAGGGAGAAAGTTTACGCCTCACTGGAGACCTATACTAAACAGAAATACCCTGACCAGCCTGGCAGGTACAGTCATGTACATGTTTGTTCAGTAAATACTGATCATATCTGTTGCACATACTCCATTTCACCTGCTATCTTGCTCCCTGCCTGCTTTACAGGTTTGCTAAACTTTTGTTGCGTCTTCCTGCCCTCCGATCCATTGGACTTAAGTGTTTGGAGCACCTATTTTTCTTTAAGCTGATTGGAGACACACCCATAGACACTTTCTTAATGGAGATGCTCGAAGCACCCCATCAGATCACGTGACATGAGTTCCAACAGACCATTTTTTGTACATATTCTTATGTAACTAATATAATAACGAACTTGATTGAAGATATTGCAGTTTGCTGCATATTTTAAACCATGCACAAATTATTATTCTTTTAAAAAATACTGGCAGGGGAAAAAGAGGAGCAAGTCTGAAAATATACAGATGAAATTAATTTTATTGGTATGGTTTTGAAAAGAAATGTAAATAGCTAATATCAGGTATCCACTGTTGCAAGACAGTGCATTAAAGAAAAAAATATATTTTATTCAAGGAATGTTTATCAAACCCAAACAATAATTTTTTTAATGAAGTTTAGAATTCTGTTCAAATAAATATTGAAATACTGTTTTGTTTTTTTGTTGTTTTTTGAATAAAAAAAAATGGAGCACGTTGTCATTTTCTGTCTTCATTTTACTGAACCTTTTTTCCTTGTAGAACCAAAAGCCTTTAAAGAGCAAGCAATTGTTTGAGACGTGATGTTGTCCAAGTTTAAATAACATCTCGAATAAATTATACATTTCAGCAAAACCCTGTATCTACCTTATCTGGTGCAGTGTGTCCCGCCCACTAGATGGCACCATTCAGCGATGCAAACCATAATTAAAAAGTGGCTTTCTCATTTTCAGTGTGGAAGGCTGATTGCTCTGAAGGTAAACAAGTTTGAACTGTCCTGTGGGAAAGAAGCGCATAAGATTTCTTGCCCAAACGTTTATTGTCTTACAATATTGTTCATAAATGTATTTCTAAAATATATATTAAAAAAAGGTCCATACTCACTAGTTCATTTTAAATCATATAATCTTTATGTAATCTGTGATCGTTATTTTTTTTAAATTAAGAATAGAACATGTTTTATGTTTTTTATATAAATAATATAAATTGGTCGTATAAATCATTAATCGTCAGTTATAAGGTGATTGTTTTTCTTTTATGTTATTCATTTTTCAAAATTCAAACAAATTTTAGGTAGGCTATGCTATATGACCGGTTCTGGTCATGACACTGTATAATATGAACTCCAAACAAATGTTTGGGATTTATTTCACTGGTTGTCTATTTGGGTTGTAGGCTATCACAGAGAACTGATGTGCATGTAAATATAATATTCGTTTAGAAAATAACCTCTTTTTTCGGTAATTGTAATTGTAATATGTTTATCTGACCTAATAAAACCAGTAGCCAGATAGTTATTGTTTAAGCTTAACCCCATATTTTTTTATCATATAGTACATTTGCACTTTTCAGTTACTGTTATCCAATATGCAGAACAAATTGTGAAAAATACAATAAATCTAAATTTATTAGCAGGATTGCTAATAATTGCACTCCATTGTGAATCTATGTGAAATGCAAACACTCTAAAAAATGCTGGGTTGTTTCAACCCAACTTTGGGTCAAATATGGACTAACCCAACCGTTGGGTTAAATTTTTACATTCAATTTTTAACCCAAAAGTTGGGTTAGTCCATATTTGACCCAAGGTTGGGTTGAAACAACCCAGCATTTTTTTGAGTGTAGGATATAGAAAGCAGATGGACGCCAAGCAGAATTAATGTGACATTTTTTAGGGCATGTTTGAACTGTCAAGTTTATTTATAGTAAATTGTATAAAAACAATAATAATTGCACTTATTATTAATAGTAACTACAATAGTTTTCATAGGCCTAATGTATTTAAAAACTATGATAGTTTTTTATATAATGTAGGCTATTTGGAGTTCAACACAAGTTGTAAAGTAATATTTACTTACTCTCCACCTGCTGATGGGAGCAGAGAAGTGTGTGTGTGTGTGTGTGTGTGTGTGTGTGTGTGTGTGTGTGTGTGTGTGTGTGTGTGTGTGTGTGTTGGCGCGCGCGCGTGCGTGCAAGAGAGAGAGAGAGAGAGAGAGAGAGACTGACGCACAGGTTTATTTTCATATGAGGCTTTTGTCCGCGTTTACAACTATCTGAGCATCTGTCGAAAGTTATACGGGGCGGCAAAAAGATATTTTCTCTTCAATGGTAGGTGGATGTCTAATACCAAATCATCTTTTAAAGTTTTGGTGAAGTTTTGTCATGTACAGTACATTAGAAAGCTATAGTTCCTGGTGCTGATAAAACATGCTGATACATGTAACTAATTAATACTATGCGCTTTTACTCACTGTGTTATTTTGATGTCGCACAATTAAAAGTCGTTTTATGTTTGAATGAATAATCTTAATAGAGATTGGAAGTTAATATTTTAATGAAACTCACAATCAAATCTCAGTTGTTCAAACTGTATTTGTGCTGGTCTTATTGGTTTTGTTACTTTGTAGCTAATGCTCGTGGTTGAATTTCGTTTTTTAATTTAATTTTGTTTTTCCAGTATTTATTTTTCCATTTTTAAATTAGGCCTACATTAAACGTACTTTTATTTTACTTTCACGTTTTCTTTGGATAACTACAATTTTAAGAGGATGGCATTTGTCATTTCAAGTAGCTATAACACAATTCTGTAAAATTAGCTACACATAAGGCAGACCGCTGTTAACCCTTTTTTTTTTTTTTTTGTTATTTTGTCCAATACAAGCACATGAAATCATGACATTACAACTTGAAAATGCTGAAGTTGTGGATTATAAATGTGTCTCTTTTTTCCAGATATGTGGAGAAAAAGTGTGTGTGAAGGCTGTAATGAGCTCATCCGGGACAGGTACCTGCTCCGCGTGCAGGACGGACTGTGGCACGAGCGCTGCCTGCACTGCGCGTCATGTCGCGAGCCTCTAAAAGACACCTGCTTCCTCCGCAATAAGACACTCTACTGCAAGCGAGACTACCAGAAGTAAGACTCTACTTACTGCTTTTTGTGTAAACAATGATTTCGTTTTATGATTAAATTAGAATTATTTGAAGTTTAACGCGGGAAAGTGTGACGTGAGTTCACGGTAGTCAGAAGTTTCTTCCAGTCAGAAAGGTTTTTACTGTTGCTTATTGTTTTGCTAATTTCAAATATTAGTTCCTGTCTTTGCCATTTATTTATTTTTTTAAATTGAATGGTTAAGAAAACGAAAATAATATGATTGGAAGAGATTATTGCGAAAAATATTCCAAATTACAAATAGTTAAGAAATGCATTTGAGAGTGCAATAGATTATTTTCCACTTTGTAAACATTTAGGGCTTACAATTTAAAAAAAACCTATATCAGTTATATTTCTCAACGAAATTGAGGTGACAGACACTTTTTTTTTTTTTAAAAGACAATTGTTTTCATTACTTAATTGAATCACTGCAACAATCATATTATTCTCAAAAGAACATTTTAATGATTCATGCACAGAAATAATCAATATGTAAATATTTCAGATACGTTAAGGATACAGCCAAAATGTTATTGTTAAGGTTTCAGTTCACATATCTGAACATCCTCTAGTAATGATGCAGTAAATAACTTTAAATCTTTTACATTCCTATTTATATAGCAGATGACAGTGTTGTTTATGTGACTATGTTGCCGGCTGATCTATTTACTTGATGTTAAATTAATTTTGCAAGGCAACTTTTGCGGCTAAATATAATTTTGATTTGATTTGATTTGATTACAACAAATTTTAGTCCTGAAATGTTAAATCTACCTGGAATATAAAATTACACATGCATTGTATACCTATTTACACAAACAATATTTTCATAGTCTGTCTTATGATGAGTGTTGGTGTTTTGTGTGTGAGAGAAAGAGACTGCGTGTATTGGGGAACTTGGCACAGAACTCCTTGAAAGACAAGGTGACTGCAGGAGGAAGGGTCACGGTGGGCCATGGAATGTGAGGAGGCTTTCACACACAAACACACACCGTTAGATCAGGAGGACAGCACTACTGACACGCTGTCAAGATGTGTTAAATTAGCAGGATCCATCGGCGTGGCAACGGCAAGCTGGGGACAACATATGGCCACATCGACATGGTGCGCGGACCCCCTGCTACCCCCAAAACTCACTCTGATTCACATTCACACACTCATATGCACATTCTCACCTCCATATAAAAAACAGTGTGCGAAACGACACAGCGCAATGACCCAGAAAATACAGACGAGTGCAGTTATGGACACTATTTGAGTTCTGATCACCATCTAAAAGTGATTAAATCTCTCAAGTTTAATTTCAATGGCTGATGCATCTGCCAAATCCCATAATGCATACTCACATTAGGAGTCCATCAGCCAAAGTGACCAGAGAAGTGACCACTGTGCTCTTAATAAGAAGGCTGAGGCTGAGTGGAATATTGGACCATATGTTCTGGGTAGAATATGAGTGTGGGGGTGTATGTAGAGGGGATCCCTGCGTGTGAAGTATGTTAAGGCATCTGGATAGGCTGGTGCCCAGTGGTGCCCCTGCTTGATGCCCGTCCGACCGTGAGATATCTGACCTGACCAATTAGCCACATACACAGTGCTTGGCTGGCACTCCTACCCAGTAGCCAGTAGCCCGTAGCCCAGTGCTTCACTGTGGGCTCAGGGGTGTGCAGCTCACTGACCCAGCACTTATTGACCAGGTTAAGGAGCAGCTTTACTGTAAATGGGTCAGCAGGCTGTTTTATTAACAGATACTTCACTGTTTTATAATGGTGATCAATTTAATTTGGATTTAAAGTGATGCTTAGACTTATAGGACTAATTGGGATCTCCAAACTTCTTGCTGTTTTATGATGAGAGGACATAGGAGTCCATTTCTTTGGTGATTCCCAATTCCCGTTTTTTTTCTCTCTCAATTCTCATGTGTTTACTTCGTAAAACATTTACACTGTTGTTCAAAAGTTTGGGGTCAGTAAGATTTTTTTTATGTTTTTGAATGAATTCTCTTATTCTGAACAGGGATGCATTTATTTGATCAAAAATAGAGTAAAAACAGTAATATTGTGAAGTACTATTACAATTAATTCTATTTATTTTAACATATTATATTAATATATGTAATTTATTCCTGTGATGCCAAAGCTGATTGGCTAATCTAAATGGCAAGCAGCCATTAGGAGCATAAAATATAACTTACTGTGACTTTTATTATTATATTAGGACTAACAAATATTAAAATAATTAATCTAGAGATTTTTTTATAGTTAGTCACATTTTTGAAGATAATAAAATTCTAACATTAAAAATGCACTTCTGTCAAACATACCATTTGGTTTCATTTGATAAATTCATTATAAAGAAAAGTTTGCCTTCAAAACTAAAAACAGTTAAAAACTAAATAAAAGCTCAGGTGTCTTGTTAAAGGTAGAAGACACTGTTTTTTAGTTTAAAAATAAATTATTTGTGATCATGTGCATTTTACTCATATTGATGATAATGTGAAATTATATAGATTACAATATATTATGCGGAACACATTTCTAGTTTCATGTCCAAAAAGGTTTGAGAAATAGATTCAGGCTCTAAAGAGCAAGTTGCAATAACATTTTTATATATCAACATAGCTGCTTCCGGATCAAAATAGCTGAGTTTGTTATCTTGTTAATGCAACCATTAACTAAATTGTACTGTATCTTGAAGCATGTCATATTGCATCCAATAATACGCAAACATGCCATTGGCATATCCTGCTATCTGCATTCACATACAACAGATGCTCTTGTGTATAATGAGCAGCAGTCCCTTTTTTTCTGTCCCTCCCACTGAACCCTAAAGAACTTGCAGCCGTTTCCCCAGCAACCCCAAGGCAACACTAATATTTCTCAACCATGCAAGGCTTTGGGATGTTTCGATTCATACTTATCAGAAGAGGATTTTTTTGCTGTCTGTAAGTGAACAAACTGCAGTGCTCCCATGCATGCACCTAGCTGAGATACACATACCAACAATATCACCCACTGATCTATAGCCGAAAGCTTATAATTGGTACAAATTGTAAGAGAGAAACACAAAAACTTATCATAATGCATCAACATACAGTAATCATGGCGCTATCATTTAAAGAAACAGTGTTTGATGCATCTTATCCTGTATAAATAAAGGTGACTTGATTTGACTTTTTAGCATTAAGGCAAGATACCACAGGTAAATAGGGTAACATTTTTAACTGATATCAACACTTTCTCCAGATGATTAATCGCAGTACATTAAGGCAATTGTTTTGTATTGCAAATTTTCTGAATTGTTTTGTTTAAATTTGTAGTTGATGTTATCTAAATGATTTGCATCTTTTTATCACTCCATAAATCAGAAAATACTGAGAAAAAAAGTACATTTTCAACACGTTTTTAGAAATAAAATTAGGCAGATATTGCAAGAACAAACCTGTAAAAACCTTCAGAATAAAACTGGGAAGTCTGGTGTAAGTGCTACTGAAGTGGAGATTTCTGGCTCGTTTAAAAAAAAAAAAGGCTTTATAGACATGTATTGTAATTGAATTCTGAAGTTGAAAGTATAATAAAATAATTATTTAAATGTGTATTTTGGATGTTTTCTTTCCACTAGTCTAAAAAAAGATGTTATGTCAAAATTGACTAGTGCATAAAAAACAATGGTTTTGCCTGTAGTGTCTTGAATTAAGGAGTAACCTGTCAGCCCAAGTCTGAATCTGTCACACTTCTAGGGATGATTCTGTCTAAGCCGCCCTGTCACACTCAACCCAAACCTTAAACTACAGCTCCACTCTCCGTCCCCCCCTTCAGGCACGGAAATCTCAGGCCAGTTTGACAAACAGAAAATGTGGTGTCTGCCAGGGCAGGACAATGGCAGCGAGGCTCTGGGCCAGCTCCCTCCTTTGTCTGGGTTTGGTTAAGTCGAGTTAAGATCATTCCTTGGACTGGCCTCGCCCACCAGGAGGCATGATTCTTTCCCTCCGTCTGGAGCCACAGCCTGCCGAGCTCCTTTCTCCCCCCTCCCCGGGAGTCCTGCCCTGGACACAGTCATGGAGCCGGCCACCTCTGTCTAACCCGCTGAAAGCCAGCTCTGGTTGCCAGGTGCTAAGATGCACACTCAACATGCTGGGGGTATGCGTCTGCATGGCTTTCTTTTTTTGGGGTGGAGGGGACATGGCAAGTTCTTGTCTCACTCCTTGATGGACAGGGCGACTCAGCAACATTCCTGGAATCTCTGATGGTACATCAACAAAAACATTCTGAAGGAACAAAATCATTCTTTGTATTCTTCATCAAAATATTTTAAAGCATCTATATGTAGTTTTGTGTTATTTTTTTATCACGTAAATATATCACTGTCATAATTACAGTGGATAGCTGTTCCAAAGATGGGTTGCATCCAAAATTGCATACTCTCTGAGTAGGTACTTCTCTTGAATAAGTAAGTAATAAGTGACTATTAAAAAGTATGTTCTATATAGTGTGGATATGTGTAGTATGAATGTCAAGTCAAGTGACTTGACTTGAATGTGATCCGGATGTATTCGTCATGTTGTCATTGCCATGTGACCTAGGGTCAGTTGTGTTGCTTCACAGTCATTTGCAAATCCTCTCCCAGGGCCTCATGGGACAGTAAAGTGTCCATCAGATGCACACTTCAGAATCTCGCTGGAAACAGTAGTAGTTTACCTACTGTTTAATGAATACTATGAATTCGGACATACTACTCTGTTCACATACTGTTTTTCCACCTACTATATAGTAGGGAAGTATGCGATTTCAGATGCAGCCATGATCTTATTATTAGGAGATAACAAGTTCTATGGCTCTACCATTGGAGAAAGTGTAACAGCCAACTTGTATCCGTGATAACCAATCACATCACAGCCTTGACATCATTGTTTGCGGATACCTTAAAAATGAAAGAGAAATGCTGTGAACTAAACAAAATTGTCCATGACTTCTCTTAAAAAAACAGTTTGGGTACAGAAAAAAATAGAAATAGATCAATCCTAAACAGACATTTAATGGCAAATTAGCTGATAAGTTGATAAATTGTCGATTCATTAAATGATAGGCTTTTTTCCCTCAAAAGCAGTTTATTCTGTAGGGTGAAGCCTCTTCTCCATTAATATTTATTTTTAAAAAATCCGGCCTCTGGTCTCCTTCCCTGTGTACCAGACAGTGTTAGGCTTTTTTTTGCTAACCTTGGAGGCTTGCCTTAAAGCGGCTTTGGCTGCCCGCTCATTTGTTGCTGCCATAATGCGATCCGTCATTTTCACGGAATTACGTTCACACTCACCAAACTTACAAACTCCCAGAACAGATATTTGAAAGAGAATGTGGGAAAGAAACTGAACCCATTTGCCTTAGACGACAATGTACCATTTGAAACTGATATTTCAAAGTAAAAAAGTATATAGTTGCTTTAAGAAATGCACATTAATTCATTCTTTCTCTCTTTTCCTGTCAGGTTGTTTTTGGTACGGTGCAAGGGCTGCGCAGAGGTCATCTCTCCGGCCGAGCTGGTGATGCACGCAGGCACTGCGGTTTTCCACCTGCGGTGTTTCTGCTGCTGTGTGTGCAGCTGCAGGCTGCAGAAGGGAGACCGCTGTGTGCTCACAGGGGACAGGCTTTTCTGTGCCAGAGACTATCACAACCAAATGGCCAGCCCGACCACCTCCGACTCAGGTATTGTTTTAAAACAATCCTGGTCCTGGAGCACCACAGCATTGCTCATTTTGGATTGCCTCCTTTATCTGATACACTCAGTAAGGTCATGGTGCCTCTGCTAATGATCTGATGATATAAATCAGGTGTGTTAAATAAAGGAGACATCCAATGCAGTGCTGGAGTCCTTCATTACCAGGATTTGACACACAATACTACTGTTTTTACACACATTTCAAAAAGGAGACGACTTCTGGTATGCCATACACTCACTGGCTTTGCAATGCATGCTTACACTAGATTAAAGAATGAAGTAGATCGTATGTATTACAATTGTACTAGTAGTAATAAGTATAAATAGTAAAAAGTAAAATATATTGTTAATAAATTACATTAATAAATCCTATAAATTATATAATATAATTATTATATAATTATAATACTATAAATGAATAAATTATCTTACTGACCCCAAAGTTTTGAATTGTAGTATAGATGCCCATTCATAAATCACTGTTTTCATTCTATTTTTAACATACTTAAAGTAAGCCTGTTAAATAATTTTTACTATTCAAACAATATAGATACTGGTTGCTTATTTAGCTTTAGTTTATTATTATTATTTCTAGTAATTATCTGTTTGCTGTTAGGAATTACATACCTCTGTTTCCTTAACTACAGGTAAAAGTGAAGATGGTGAGGAGGAGGAGGATGATGAAAACAACATTAAGACCGCAGGGGAGTCTAACACAATAGGAGACGTGGAACACAAGAGACCTAAAAGGCCTCGTACCATCCTCACAACACTGCAGAGACGTGCTTTCAAAGCTTCTTTCGAGGTCTCATCCAAACCATGTCGAAAGGTCAGCCATTTAAATGGACAACAATAATAATTGAATATAAAATATTTAAATTATAACATTGGAATTAAACTACTTTAAATTTTTGTCTTGATTAATAGTTTAAGGGTCTTAATAAAACATCAAGCTTTGTTTTATGTCTCTATACATTAACCTTTTTTTTTTTTTAAATATGTAATTTACTGTAACATTTGTGAAGGAGGTTTTTGTGCAGCCGCAGCTGGTCTGGACTGCATTGCTGTATCTATCTTTGTTGATCTGATACTCCGGAGTGGGTCAGTTCATCAGTTAGCCTACATGACCCATAGACCATGAAGGTCACACTATGGCTCTCTCTCTCTCTGTCTGTCTCTCTTTTATAAGGTAAGGGAGACGCTGGCAGCAGAGACAGGATTGAGCGTACGAGTCGTTCAGGTCTGGTTCCAGAACCAAAGAGCCAAGGTAATGTGATGCCTACCAACACAGAAAAACACACTCATTGAAAGAGCATCAACTTATGCAATCGATAACAGACCTCTTTCTGCAGTATATGAGCTTGCCAATATGAGCTTGCCAATAAGGAAATAAGCTGTGTTATTGCCTCATGTAGGAAACTGATGACATATTATGTATAGATCCCCTTAGATTAGGCTTGGATTTGCTTTCAGGGTAGCGTGGTGTGTGTTTTCTGCCTTCCTTTGCATTATAAAGGGGTATTTTCTCTTATTAGTTTTCTCATTACTATGTGTAAACATGGAAATGTTTTTATTATGAAAATCTCTTTCATGCTTATGGTCTCTGTAGATGAAAAAACTGACAAGAAGACAACAGCAGCAGAAGCAAAGTGTGTCCCCTCAGGAGAAAAGGGATAGCCAATCACAACACACTGGTATACAAAGTTTCATGCTTTGCTTTGGTTATCTTTCGTTTAGACACCACCTTTAAAGAAATGTTTCATGCTTGTAATTAGCACTGTTTTTAATGCTGGGTTAGGTAAACAATGCCATCCAAGAATGTTACAGCCAGTTGTTTAGTGGTAAACAACCAATTATGAACTGAACAGCTCGTCTCATTAAATATTCATGAGCTTTGTACAGTCACAGAACTTTCAGCTGTATTTTGTTTCAACATTCCCAGCTAACAAAAATATGTTGTAAGAAGGTTTTGCTAATGTCCCCATTAGGTCATGAAAACGTTATTTGTTAATGTTCGTTTAAAAAAAACATAATTTTTTTATGTAAAATGTTAGAGAACAAAATGGGGAAAAGGAATGTTTAATTTTATAATTTTGCAAACATTATGAGAACATTACTTTTGGATGTTTTCTGAACATTCTGAAACAAGTAGTAAGCAATAATGTTTAAAAAAAAAAACGAGTCAAATGTCCAACCAAAACAAACGTTCTGTGTTACTGGAAGAACGTTTGTTCATAACTTTTGGAGAACCTTGCCAGAATGTTCCACGCACATTCCATTAGCTGGGTTTTAAGAGAAAAAAAAAAGTCAAACAGTGGCGAAAAACACATAATTGGGATTAAGGCTTATTTAGGACAAAGTTGAAGGTACAGTAATATAAGCAGCTGATGCTCAAATGCTATTTTTCATAAGTTATTGATACTGACATGCAAAAGTAAAATTATGTTGGGTTTACGAATGTACAATGTAAAATATGGAAAAATATAACCCAGGATTCTGTTAAACCAAGGATTAGACCTGGGGTTAACAATTTTATATGTGAAAAGAACTTATGTGGCCTAAATTCATCCTTTAGCCGAAGCTGTTTAAATCTACACTACACTGAGAAGTTCTTTTCTTGCCATTTGTATGACTACAGCTCCCTCTTGTGGAGGTCTGCCTGCTGAGCTGGATTGTGCAGGTTCATATTCACTTACCCAGCAGAATATAGGTCTAGACTCACAGAGCTTCAAGCTGGACCCATTCAGACAGGGCCTCACGCCTCCTCAGATGCCTGGAGACCACATGCATCCCTACGGTACACACAACAAAACACACACTAGGCTCTCAAAATACAGTACTGATACTCTGCAGTGAAAAATGCAGACAAATACTTTTTGTCCATCCCATTTACCATCTCTCTCTTTATAGGTTGTGACACACTCTATGACGATACAGACAGTGACCCTCTTTGTCATTTTGGAGACTGTATGTTGTCCAGTGAACCTTCCCTTTTAACACCCATTGACCGATTGTATTCAATGCAAGATTCATATTTCGCCTCTTGAGCATCATTCAGACAGCTCAGGAAAGACATATGAGGAGTGAATGCTTGTGTGTGTATTCTGCTTATGCATGTTTTTAGGGTAGAAATGGTGGTGATTGTTGACAATGGAAATATACTGTGATAAAAATGTTCTGTGTAATTTGTATTTATTATTTTATGTGTGTAACTGAATTACAATAAAATGCTTACTGACTGCAAAACAATTGTATTTTCAGGTATCTGGTATTTAAAACAGCCAAAGATCTGGCAAGATTGTTTCTTGATTCATTTGATTTTGTTTTAAATTTAATTGCCATTTGCAACCAGATACTTTTTACTGCAGTGAAATTCCTGCCTTGCACAAGTAAAATATTAGTGATAAATCTTCATACTGTATGTCAGTGATGATTACCATATACCACATTTTTTCTGATAATATTTCAGCAATCAAGTCATGCGTCATTTCCATCAGTTGTTCAGAATCAGAACTAGCAATGCTAGATTCTCCAATTAATTAATCGGTCAAAAGGGTTTGCAAAAGATTGGAAACTGTTTGCTCACTTTGATTATTTCGGACAGTTGACTCACAGACTGAATTGTTTGCAGCAGTTTCTCACACCAAATTAGTAATTGGATATTTTATAAGACAGAAAACAAAAAGAACGCTGGATGAGGTGGATATTTATATAATCCATTGTAGAAAACAAAACTTGCAAATGTTTTCTATTGTGTGTCAAAGACTCAGATCTTCATTGCGTGTGCAGCTTGTGCATGACTCTGCTGTAGGTAAAGCTGATTTTTTTTATCCATTTATATTCAAAATCTAAAAAAGGAGTATCAAATGTGAGCACACTTTTGTGATAGAGGTCCTGAGCCCCAATGCTGATGAAAAGCTAGAAACACCAGTTTGTAATTGGAGCCCAATTTACTTTACTTAAATGCAAAGTATTGACCTTCATTTTTATATTTCTTTTACAGTTTGTCTTGATGAGAATGAAACTTGTAATATCAACAATCACACACTATATTGCACTAGAACTGGCATTTTCCAAACTCAAGGTCATACCTAGTCTAGGCTTTCAGCACCTCCTATCATGATGCATATCTTTATGGCACTTTACCAGAGCCAGATGGTGGTCCACCACAGGGCATAGCATCGCCCAGATCTTTAGATTCAGACTTCAGTGTCAGAAATACCCATAAATATGCACCACATCCAGCCATGGTCTCTCATGATAATGATTTTATATTGTGATTTTATTAGATAAAGCTAAACTGAATTCTTGCATTTTAAATCTTACATTGGGCTTGTATGTGACCATACAACAAGCCAGACCATAGGGGCTGTCCCTCTGGAATGTACCCATGTTATAGTTTTGCTTACTGTAGGGCATGAGGATAATGTCAGGTGAAAATGTAAGGCATGCTGCAAAGATAGGAATCCCTTCATACTGTGCCTCTTTGCTCCAGCAATGAACCCTCTTTCTGTCTGTACCAGGTTCACATTTCTTACTCTGATATCAGACCTCGAGATGTAAGAGGCACAAGTCACTGGGCAGGAACAATTTAAACTGTCTGTTCCTGTCATGTGGACCTGTCAGGAGAGGTTGCAGAGCAGAGATGAGATGAACAATTTGTTTTCATGAGCAAATGTTCGTGTTACGGTTATTCGGAAAAATTAATATAACAAATAAATAGTATTTTCTCGTAGAACTGGTTCTTATTCAGATTTTTTTTTTCATTTAAATTCGCGGAAACCTGTAGTAAAATACTTACACTACTAGGGCATCGCTGCTTCTTGATTCAGCGGCCAGTATAGTCCGATTCCCCAACGAATGACTTATGAGCAGATTCTTTTTAGTGAGTCAAAACACGCCGCGCCACCAGTGCAGTCCGATTGACAAAAATTTGTCAATCACATCAGGTGTTTTCCATCAGCTGTTTAGAATTGTAACTACCCAGCTAACAATTTTTGGTTCCCAGAACATTCCCGGAACGTTAGTTTTTGGTTCCCAGAACGTTATTTTTTTATGGTTGCAAAAAATAACCTAAAAATAACCTTTAGGGAACGTTCTGTATAAGTTATTTTTAGGTTATTTTAAAAACAACCACCCTGCGGTTCCCAGAACGTTATTTTTATGGTTGCAAAAAATTACCTATAAAAATAACCATTAGGGAACGTTCTGTATAAGTTATTTGTAGGTTATTTTAAAAACAACCACCATGCAACGTTCGGGGAACGTTATTTTATGGTTACAAAAAATATAACCTAAAAAGAACGTTCCCCTAACGTTAGTATTTGATTCCCAAAAACAAATAACGTTAGGGGAACGTTCTGTGTTTGCTGGGTAATACGAATAGAATCGCGATAAGAATCACTCTTTTGATCTAATCGGTCAAACGCTCTTGTCAAAAGTTCTGAAATTGTTAGCGATTCGTTTGATTTGATTAATTCGGACAATTTACTCACGCACGGAATCGTTTGCAGTGGTTTCACACATGGAAATAGTAGTGCATATTTCAGCTCTTTTTTTGAGCATACAGCTTGTGAAAGATTCTGTACTGCAGATAAAGACAATCCATAACAGTAACGACGAATATCACAATATAACACTTTCTGATAGGGGTGCTCCAGTAAAGAAACCCCTGACTCTCATGATCTGTTTCCTGTTAATCACAGTGTTTTAGCCAGTGGCCACTGAAAAAAATCTCACTAGGCTACCGCAGGCAAGCCTAGTTTGTAATGCAGATAACCTTTGGTGCAATCAGTGCAAATTATATATATATATATATATATATATGAATATGAAAGGAATGACATTTTCTGACTCTCGGTTTACTGATGTGTGAACACATCACTGTATTTCGCTTAAATGCGCATCGCAGTCTCTGGTGCATTTATTGGCGCGAGAATGGCCGGCCGCTGGCAAGCCAAGCAGCCGAAAGAAAACGAAAAATAATCAAACGGCTATCATACGGTCACAGCGGGTAGCAATAGCCTCGTTATTATCACGATAGCAGCCAGGAGGCATCCAGTCAGCTGATCAGTTATTTATTACGCATTTCGTGCCAGGATGGGCTGCAGACCCGCTCCCTCTTAAGCGATATAATTGGCGTCACGCTGTTAATGCCCGGACAGATGCGACTGGTTAGATACACGTGCAACTCTCTCCTTCTGTGCCGAAATGCTGAAGAGCTCCTACTGACCAGCAGCAGAAATAAATAAAAGGGCCGTTCCTGTTATGCAGCATGTTCCCATCACATATTTCTTAATATAGCTATTGGCCTAATAAGCATCACAAAAAATTGCTCACAAAAATCATTTTAGCTTTATCACATTTAAGTGAACAGTGTGAACTTTGTGTAAATGTAAAAAAAATAAAAATAAACCTTAGGCATAAGATGTTTTGGCATTTATATTAAAACCTAGACACCATGTCTATAGAAAATACTCATTAGCTCCTGACCCCAAAGTTTCTCAGATATATGGAACAAGGTGAAGGGGCAACTAGAGGCCAGAGTCTGGATTTTGGGCCTGGGTGACAGTGCGCACAGTGCCCAGAGGCAGCACGCTCTGGCCCGGGTGTCTGATCTGGAGCAGAACATCCAGGGTGAGGCTATATGAAACAGTGGGTGTAAGAGTGGGTGGACAACAGGGTGTTTCTGGCAATGTTCACACTGTCTCTCACATACCTAGTGAGGGTGTCACAAAGATACTCCTGATATTACATTATTAGCATATGACAATGCTGGAAACTGTATAAATGTTTATTTATAGTAGAAATAAATCCATACTAGCATAATGACATATGGATGTTTCAACACATAACGCACAGTTCTATTCAAATGTTCATTTATTGCAAGCACAAAACAACATGGAAAATATCAGTTACTTCAATTTGTATTTTAATTGAATTCAAATGTTGGGTTCAAATTCTCTTCCCATGAAGAGTCATTCAGACTGTAATGAGCTGCAGTGGAGAAGAATACAGAAAATATGTTAAGATACTGTTAGAACAGACAGTTAAAGTTTAAAGGGATAGTTCACCCAAAAATGAAAATCAGTCATTCTCACTCTTAATGTCGTTTCAAATCTGTATGAATTTCTTTCTTCTACACAACACAAAAGGAGATATTTTGAGAAATGTTGGAAAACAAAAAGTCATGGAGGTTTGGAACAACATTAGGGTGAGAGTTTTTTTGGGGGGTGAACTATCTGTTGAACAAGCATGTTTTAGAGCTAAAAGTTATTTGTTCCCGAAAGTGACTGTATTGGTCCTTGTTGCATTGCCAACACACATCATTGACCTAACTAATATCACTGACCAAGCTAAATTGACTTAATAAAGCTAAACATATACAAAGGTTTGCTAGCACTAAATAATATAAATCAATAAAAGAATTTGTTTAAATATCAAACAAATAATGTTGTTGTCAAATACCAATAAATTACTATTTTTATTAGTTGAATGGTTAAAAAAACAATTATGCCAAGAGTGGAACAGGATCATTAATTTTGTTACCCTTTTTAGCGAATTGCCGCATCAACAGAAACATTAGTCCTCCGAGTAGAAGTAGACCAGCTGAAGAAGCAGCTCCCACAGCTGCGTACATCAGTATGCCAGCACTCACTGACATCTCCTTTACTAAAGCACATAACAGATGTTGTCAAAGTTTTAGTTTATAAGTGCAATTACAATCCAATATGTGCAATATTAAAGTGCACAATTTGCCACTGCAATAATACATAAATAATGATGGGTTAACAGATGTCTTACCAACACAACTGGGCGGAGAGTTGGTCCAGTACCCAATGGAGCTGCAGATGAGCTGACTGGTTCCATTGAGCTCATGGCTCTTGGCACACCGGAACATACACTGAGATCCAAAGCTGAAGTTTCCATGGGGGTGAGAGCAGTTCATTGAGGGTGGAGATCCCAGCTCAGGAAGATGAGAGAGTGAAAGCGGCTCACAGCGAACAGCTGCCATTTCAAAGAGAAACGGAAGGAGAGTATTTAGTGAAGAATGTTTTTTACGTCCCATGATTCTTAATAAGATCAGTTTTAAAGGTCTGATTTTATATTTATCAGTGTATAAATAACAGGAAAAGCCCAGCTTACAAAAATGTGGTTGCCATAACATTCTGAGAATGTTAGTTTTTGTTACGAAAATAGAACCTAAAGAGAATATTCCTTGAATTGGTTCCCAAAAAATTAACCAAAGAAGGTTGCCAAGAAGTAGATACCAGCACAAGAGGGCACCTCCTGACTCCAGTTCCCAGAAGCAGAGCACTTTATGCCTGGCTCTCCTGTAATCTCAAAGCCAGTCTCACATCCCAGGAAGCACTGGGAGCCATAGCTAAACAGGGAGTGAGGATGAGAACAATTCATCCAGCCATTTTCTGGAGCAGTCAAGTGGGGGCACTGTTGAGCTATGGGAAAAAAAAAACATTTTTTTTAATTAAATTAACTATCTTAATTTAATCTAATTTCATTTTAATGGGGTGACAGATGAATATGAAATCTCAAAAGATGAGACATCATGACATGTGTGAGGTGAAATAGGAACACCCAAGAGCGATTACCCAAGCAGAAGGGTGGGGCGTCTGTCCACTTCCCCATCTCCAAGCACTCCATTCGGGGCGTGCCATGCAGTTTGAAGCCTGCCTGACAGCTCACTTCACACACTGTACCAAAGCTGAACTGCCCATTAGGATGAGTGCAGATTACAGTACCATGAGAGGGGTCAATTAAGGGGCTGCACTGCTGTGCTGTTGAACGGAGAATCAAAAGATCTATGATAATGTCTTACACGCTTTAAAAAAAACTTGATTAATTAAATAATTAATTTTACAAATGTACTCCAGATTATTAAAAAGTTCTTCAACCTAAAAAAATGGTTGTTTTAAGAACTGTTCCATTAAAAATTCTTTGGGGAACCCACAATGGTTCTTTAATGGCATTTCTGTCAAAAACCCTTTATTTTTGGAACCTTTATTTTTAAGAGTGTACTGTCCATGACATTATACTACATGAAAGATGTCAATGCTAAATATTTGTCCTTTATTTATGTTAGGACAAGACTAGAAATCTTCACAATACAAATAACTTATATATGGTCTGTTTAGTCAGACCTAAAGCTCTCGGACACCCAAGATTCTTCCTATTTAAGCATCACAGATTATCAAGAGTGTTTGGTTACCTTGACAAACAGGAAATTCTTGGCTCCATTTCCCTTGTGAGGTGCAGTAAGTAGAATTACTTCCTTTTAAAGTAAATCCAGCTCCACACTCCAGCCAGCACAAGGAACCATAGCTGAACTCCCCCAGGTGGTCCTGACAGTGCACAAAGCCATGTTGAACAGACTCCGGAGCATCACATCTTATAACTGAAAAGATGGAAACAGCATAAGAGCGTATGAACAAAAAAAAAATGTTTGCAAGACACAAGGTTTGCACATTCCAAATGGTGCAATGGTTTAAAGTAAAAATGTAAGGGTTTAAACTAAAGATTGTTTTATTGAAATATAGTTAAACCTACAGTACCTTCACATGCAGGTGTTGGTGCTGACCAGTTGCCGTCACTCCGACAAGTGAGTGTGGTTTCTCCTCTCAGTTTGTATCCCTCCTCACAAGTAGCTTTACAAGAAGAACGAAAAGAGAACTTTTCCAGTGGATCAGCACAGGTCAGGTGGCTCTTTGCAGGGGTCACGAGAGGGTCACAAGCCACAGCTTAAATTTGAATGAGATCAGTGATGAACTTTTCATTTGTTCTAAATCATTAAAAAAATTCTGAAACCCCCTAGTCTGATCATGCATAGTGTGTATAGAGCAATAATAAAATATATTTAAATATATTTTATTATTATTTTATTATATTTATAAGAATAATACAATATAATTAGAAGTATATATATTACATTTTATTTTTACAAATAAATTAGTTGCCATTTTGTGACATTTGTTGCACAAAAAGCAGCAACTACTGCTTGCAGTTCCCAAGGTCATGGGACTGATTCACAGGGAATGCATAATCTTACTAAACTGTACATGGATACAATGATATAAAAGTCTGGCAAATGCATAAAATGTAATATAAAACGTGAATTAATGATAGGTAAACTAATAAATGACATTTCATATAGTTTAATGCTATTAGGACAATCAAAATTATATGAACTGATGCCAAACCTGTACAAATAGGGGTGCTATGTGTCCAGTGCCCAGTATGGTCACAGTGGGTGGAATCTGCACCTTTAAGCACAAAACCCTCTTCACACTTGAACTCACAGCTGGAATTGTAGCTGTTGGTGGAGAGAGGGTGTGTGCAGGTCATACTTCCATAACTTGGTGCATCAGAGAGAGGCGAACACTGTATAGCTGTGGAAAAACCCGAAGCATTTCATAAACTGATTTTGCTGGAACTACAGTATGAACTGAAGATATGTGTATGTATGTATATGTATTGTTAAAGATGCATTTTACCTTGGCAAACAGGAGGGATGTAACTCCAGTTCCCCTGTTCGGTACAGTGAGTGAAATTTGTACCATTGTGGACAAAACCAAAATCACATTTTAACCAGCAAGTGGAGCCATAAGCAAACTTCTCCACAGGGTCATAACATTGCAGGGAGCCATGTGGAATGGGCTTCAATGGGTCACACTTTACAACTGCCAAAATTAGAAGAGAATAGTACAGACAAGACAGATTATAGACTTAATTGAGTATGTGTGAGTGTAGAACACATTGTTTATGATTGTTTTTTTTTTTTTTTGCAGTGCGCTTAGGGCATATTGGCATTTTCCAGAGCTCACATCGTGATGGAAATATGTATTTACTCAGTGTATGACACTGAGAAATCATGTATGAAATTATGTACCTTCACAATCAGGTGTTGGTGCTGACCAATTGCCATCACTTAGACAGCTGAGTGTGGCTTTTCCTCTCAATTTGTGTCCCTCAACACAGGAAATATTGCAAGTAGAACGAAAAGAGTACTTTCCCAAAGGATCAGCACATGTCAGATGACCCTTTGCAGGAGCTAGGATTTCATTACAGGTCACCACTGCGACAAATGCATTAAACACTGATTACTGTCTATTCAAACACAGAAAAAAATGCTTGAAAACAGTGTTTTTTACAGTCTGTGCACTTCTAGGGTGTGTCTTAGCAGTGTTACCCAACATTAAAATTAAAATGTTTCGCAAGAAAGGAAGGGAAGTGCACTATTCCTTTGCTATTCCTTTGAACTAATAAAAAACTTTTAAGTCAGGTCTACATGCATATTCAGTGCACTTGTATGAAGTATGAACCATTATATTTATAAGAATAATACAATATAATTAGAAGTATATATATTACATTTTATTTTTAAAAATAAATTAGTTGCCATTTTGTGACATTTGTTGCTCAAAAAGCAGCAACTACTGCTTGCAGTACCAAGGTCATGGGACTGATTCACAGGGAATGCATAAACTTACTAAACTGTACATGGATACAATGATATAAAAGTCTGGCAAATGCATAAAACGTAATATAAAACGTGAATTAATGATAGGTAAACTAATAAATGACATTTCATATAGTTTAATGCTATTAGGACAATCAAAATTATATGAACTGATGCCAAACCTGTACAAATAGGGGTGCTATGTGTCCAGTGCTTTACAGTCTGTGCACTTCTAAGGGTGTCTTAGCAGTGTTACCCAACATTAAAATTAACATTTTTCGCAAGAAAGGAAGGGAAGTGCACTATTCCTTTGCTATTCATTTGAGCTAATAAAAAACTTTTAAGTCAGGTCTACATGCATATTCAGTACACTTGTATGAACCAGGAACTGCCTGGTGATTCAGTGAGGATTGTTCTGCAGAGGTGCTGTACCTGTGCAAGTGGGGGGTTTGTGTGTCCATTGCCCAGTCTGGTCGCACCAGGTTGTATTAGAGCCCTTGAGCTCAAATCCCTCCTCACACTTGAACTCACAACTGGAGTTGAAGCTATTAATGGAAAGGGGATGAGTGCAGTTCATACTCCAACCACCTGCGGCATCAATAATGGGCAGACACTGGACAGCTGTAAGGGTAACATGTTTTTAAACATGTTACATCAGCAATCAAATAATAATTGACTTATTTTTTAGTTTATCAAGCTGTAAGTATTATAGTTACTGCTGTACAATTCATGCATGCACTTTTAGAAATAAAGGTACAAAGCTGGCCAGGGCAGTATCTTAAAGTACAAAAGCTAATTTATTTACACCTAAATAGTACATATCAGTACTTTAAAGGTACATATCCATACTTTTTGAAAAGGTACCACCCTTGACAGATTTATACCTTTTTTTCTGAGGGTGTGGCAACATATTCTGGACCGTACCCTGACAAATAGGAAGAGCGTTATCCCAATGCCCTGATGCCAGGCAGCGTAGCCTCTGTGACCCCTCCAGCTTGAACCCTGTGACACATCGGAACTGACATGACGAGTTAAAATGAAATGCTCCAAAGACACCGTCACAGTTCACAAAACCTTGCTGTGGATTTTCAATTGGCCAGCACTGGACAACTGCAAAAGTGAAAATGGTAACTTAGTTACAAAATGCACACAATGAAGACCAAATATTTAAACTTGGATCGATTCTACTGCACCTTCCTCACAGCGTGGGCCCATGAAACCCGGGTGACATTGACATCTGTAGTTGCCAATAGTCTCCACACACTCAGCATGCTCACTGCAGGATTCCTTTGAACAAGAGGCTGCAAACAAGAAATAAAGATGCAATGACCAAAAATGAGGGCTGAGGTTTCAATCAGAACTGGATACATTGTACACTTACTATTCAACAGCAGTTAATGTGCACTAAACAGCAAATAATCTATCCAAATGTACTAAACATTCTTAAAAGGAATTAATTGTTTTGATCTGATTGAGAAGCAATCACTTCAGGACACCTGTGCCATCCGCTTTCACTTATCTGTACAAAAACAATCCGTTATGCTGCTTGATATTACAACCGGGTATTTCTTATTATATTATTTTATTTATTATAGTATTCATAAACACACTGGTTTGTGGCGCAAACAGTTTACAGCACATCGTTATTCTAGATATGTAGCCTATCGCGGATAATGAATCGGAAGTCTCGCACATTCACAGAAAATAGCTTTACTTCAGCATTGCAAATTGAGTTTAGGCCAAGGACCCCACAAGTATAAACTAAAGTTAATGTAAGCAATAAACATGCATATGAAATATTAAAATCGAATACGCCATATGAAAACTATCTACATACTTTTACGACAGTAATGCCATTGAAATAATCATTATTGACGTACATTATCATATACATTTGTTATATTACACAAAGCTATATAATTTAAATTTTTTCGAATTTATTTAAAATTAAACTTCACACTATTGATATATTTCATTTTATCAAGTGTGTTCACCTAAATAACAGACAGTTGCTTTCTTTTTGCTGCACCTCTCATCATTCCACTTGGCTGTTTCTTTGCGCCTCTTAATGTAGATCTCTACACAGTCTTGTCCAGATCCCTTGTTATTTGGTTCATTTTCCGCCCAGTTTGCGGCTTCAGGGTCCAAGCGCTTTTTGGTCCCAACCCACGTCCAGTAGTCGTCAATCTTCCTAATGCCAATCCAGTAGTATGCTTGATTGAAAGGTAGAACCCGGTTGAGGTATTCAACTTCTGCCTGGTTTTGGATGGCCACCATATCAGTGAAATGCTTCTGACACCACTGACGAGCTGCTGTCCAGTCCACATTAATGTCTATGTTGTAATGGTAAGTCCAGGCTTTGACTGTTAAGCACAGTTGCATTGCATCAGAATTTAGTTTATTATAATGTAGGCTAGAGTTCATTTGTGAACAGCTTTTACTGTGAAACTTTGTATGTGGGCTGTGATCTATTTATGAAACATGTTGATTAATTGCCCAACAATTCATATAGGACTGTAGAAATAGAGTAAATAAGAACATACCATTATAAATTCCAGTTATAAGGACAAGATATTCAAATAGTCTATGCGCCCACAAAACCATCTGAAGGATGAGAAATGCATATGAATGTTTATTAGGACATTATTTATATTCTCGTTTATGCATGTCATCTAACCAAAGGGGTCCAGATGCTTTTTGGAGTAATATTCATTGTTTTATTCATACCCAAATAAAATATAATCAATAGCTGTAAAATATATAGGCTATAAAAAGTAACGCAGATTGTTCATTTTACCGTAATTGCAGTTATGCAGTTTAATTTATTCTGTGAGGATTTCTGAGAAGACGTTCACAGTTTGATGCATACGAAATTACTGTCAAACGTGATTTGCCAATATTCAGTTGCAGTACATGTTAACTAAGTGATGGGAAATTGTGTAATAGTGCTGCCATAAAAGGAAAAGCAACACAACAGTGTTTAAGAGACTATTGTTTTATGCCAGAAATACAATCGTTCATGATTTTTAGTGTCACACCTTCTCCAGCTCACACTGTTGTTTTTTTTTTGTACAGCGACAACATAAAGCATTTCTGAGCAAAAGATGACAAAGAGATTATTGACTTTCATTTACTGACTATTTCATATTTGCACAAACAAAGCTAGTCTCAAAAAAAATGAACAGAAGATTTTAATCAAACCCAGTTTAGACATCCAGATTAGAAATGTTTATGCTGAACAGAGAGGGCCCTCTAGTGGTGTGTGTTCTGCTTCATACGCTGGGTTCACCGTTGCTTGTTGAGTTCTGCAAGAAAACATGGAGGAGTAAGATTTCTGTGACCTGTCCATCTACATGAATGCAACTGGCTAGAAAACTTAATTTAAAATTGAACATAATTTACCTCACTGCCTTTTTACCTACAACAAAATAAAAAATTTAATTATATATTATATTATATATATATATCTTTGCAATTAATTTTTTGATATTTGATACACTCTTAAATTCAAAGTATACTCACTCCTTCTGCAGTTGGAGCAACAAAATAAACAGCCACAAAACACAGAGATGACAACAGATGCCAAAAGAGCAATTAGAAAATGGACATAACCTGAGGAAAGATATAACAATATATAAATAATTAATGTTATGCCAAAATATTTACATTTAAAATTAGAATATTGCTGTCTATGTTGTTTTTTCTAAAATGCTTTATGAATCCGATTGAAATTAGTCCTTTTTATTTTCCCTTACATTTCTCCCATTTAAAAATAGCCTAATAATTTAATTTATTTGTTTTTAATTTAACCATGGGGTTCAAACTATTTTTTTTTAATTTACCCATGGGGTTCAAACATGATTTGGAATAATGTTCCTCAAAACCTCAATATTTTGAATGTAACATTCATATTTTGAATGAAGGGTTGGTTTTGAAAGAAACTTGTGTGTGTGTGTGTGTGTGTGTGTGTGTGTGTGAATGATTCAGAATTAAATCAGTTATTTATTCAGATTCTAAATATATGAATTTGTTAAATAAATATGACAACATACTCTGATGGAGTTAAAATAACATAGCGGCTTAGTGATAGTAACAATAAATATATGTATTGTTCCCTGGATTCTTGTATATGGTTTCTTAAAAATGAACCAAAAATCTTTTCAAATTAAATTCTAAAAAAAAAAAAAATTTAAATAATAAAAATTAAACACCATCATTATTACCTACTATTATTACATGCTGCTCTCATTATACTCAATATCTGTGACACACAACTAAAAAGAGCTAACTCCTCACTTGCACACATTAACTCCTCACTTGCACACATTAGTGGAAAGGAAGACTCCCATGTGCCATAACCCTCAGCTAAACCCAGCAGCAAATGAGCAGGTGGACACTGTCCTCTACAGGCAGATCTGATGCTGTCATGTCCTTCAGTGCAGTTCATCAATCCACCACCAAACAAAAGAATGGCAAAACACTCCGCTACAACAGAAAAACTTCAACTTAATCTTCCATGCATATATTTACATAATAAAAGACATTTTGATGTAAATACAGAATCATAACTTTGAAATACATATTGCACCTGCACATGAAGGGGGTGGTGCATTCCTGAGGGACACCTGAGCAATTGCATTTGAGCTCAGCTGTACCATTCAGTTTATAACCACCAGCACAAGAAAATGTACAATTTGAGTTGAGGGAATGATTCCCATACAGACCGGAGCATTCCATCCAGCCATGTGGTGGTGCAGAGAGTGGTTCACATGAAAGGACTGGAGAGAGAAAAAAATGACTGCATGATCAAGGAATGTCTTAAAGGAGTAGTTCACCCAATATTGAAAATTTGCAGATTTACTCATCCGATGAAGAAACAATTTACTCATCTGATGAAGAAACAGCTCATCCACATCTTGGATAGCCTGAGGGTGAGTACATTTTCAGCAAATTTTCATTTTTTTGGGTGAAATATTCTTTTAAGTAAAGATTATCATAAAATTATACAGTACATCCAGGATTGTATAAAACTTTGTCCATTAAACATTGTTTTTCCCTGGCCCCATCATAACAGACCCGGGTCGTGAGCCACCAGCTGAGAACCACCAATAAATTATAATGTATTTCACTTCCTCAGCAGATATTTCACCACAACTTGTAATTTTTTTACACTTTACATTTGTTTATCTGTTGAAATGTTTGTTCTGACCTGTTTCACACTCTGGCCCAGAGAAACCTGGTTTACACACACAGGTGAAGTTGTTGACTTGTTCTTCGCAGTCCTGTCTATCAGTGCATTTGTTTGGACATTGTGCTGCATGAAAGAAAATGCATAGATTTATAAAAAACATCCTTTCTGGACTATGTAAAACACTCAAATGTTCTCTCTCAGAAACATCTCTATTAGACTCATGAAGGTTATTAAAAAAAAAAAAAATGTGTTCTATCTGGAAATTATGAAACTAATTGAACAAGTAAGGCACCTTTCATCTCCAACTCCGTACTTTTGTGGCATACAGGATGCTTAGGATTTTTACAGCTGTCATTGTTCCACTTTCCATTATTGTTTATTCTGCTGATGTACAATTCCACACAGTTCTCATCTGACTGGTTATTGTTGGGCTCATCGGGTGCCCAGTTTTCATAGTTCACGCTCTGTCCGTTGGCAACCCATGTCCAAGTGCCATTGATCTTTCGCATTCCAATCCAGTAGTAGGGAGATGAAGATTTTTCTTTCAAATTTTTTCTAAGGAAACATGTTACATTTTCTTTGTGTGGACCATCACAATGTCTGTGTAATGTTTTTGACACCACTCTCTTGTCTCACTCCAGGTCATTGTCTCGTTGTCCATCCAGTGATACGTCCATCCTTCAACATTGACTAAAATGTTGGACATCGAAAGTTAAAGTTAAATGTTTTTCTCAAATGTATTTTATCCTGGAAGGATGATGAATGTACACTAAAACTGTGGGCAAAGTGGGTTTTTCCACCATATATATCAGTCATTAGCATTAAATTGCAGGATGTTTCTTCACAGGTTCGAAAGAGTAAACATTATGTAACAACGTGGGAAAGAATGCCACTTTTTGGAAATTGCTTATCTTTTATATGTTCTTTTATCTTTTTGTAAAATTCTGTCTTGCACAAATAGAATGGTGCTGAGATGCATGTAATGATTAGATGATTTTGGATATCAAACACCAACCACAACACACTTATCATATACTTAAAAAAGAATAAAATGTGGCTAATAAATGATAAAGATCCTTCAAAAGACACTTTAACCTCTGAAAGGTATTTCGGAAAATGATAACTCACTAAAAATATATAAAAAGCGTACACTACCTTATACGCAGCTTCAGGGAATGACACAGTCACAGGATACGTCCAGATGAACATAACCTGGGTTATTTAAACAAAACCTTTCACTGCATTCACAATGCTAATAGCTTTATGCACTTAAAGGTGACGAAGGATAAAGGAAGAGAACAGTGACTTCATTTCCAGCTTTTATTTAGGTGTTGAGACAAATATACTGCTGATCATTCTACAAATGGAAAGATAAGTCACACTGACTATTTATTTATACATATGAGTGCCTAGTTTTAGGCACTCATATGAAAGTGGAAAATGCATTGAAACACCCGTGACGTAATTAAAGTCAGACTTTATTGGTTTACTTCTACAAATAGTTTAATGGAGGTCAATGAAAAATTCCTGATTATTTTCTCATCCCTAGGCCATCCAAGATGTAGCCTATAGGTCGTACTTTCTTCAGCCTAAGAGAAATTAAGGTTTTGGAGGAAAACATTCCAGGATTTTTCTGCATCTAATGGAAGTGAATGGTGCTCACCCTGGACCATTTTCGATGGTCTAAAATTCATATTTAAGCAACTTCAATGTAATCAACCCCAACCCTTGCACAAAGAGAATGGTGCTGAGATGCATATAATGATTAGATGATTTTGATAATAGAACAACATCAGACCACATTCAAGATACATTTAAAAAAGAATAAAAATAATAAAATGTGGGTAATTTATGGCAATAATGATTCAAAAGACGTTTTAACCTCATGAAAGGTATTTCTGAAAAAGCTAACTCATTAAAAATACATTTAAAAAACCCTCCCTGATTATATGCAGCTTCAAGGATTGACAGTCACAGGATACACGTCCAGATGAAAATGACCTGGGCCGGGTTATTTAAACAAAACCTTTCACTGCAATAAAAATGCTAATAGCTTTATGCACTTACAAATGAGGAAAGATAAAGGAAGAGTACAGTGACTTCACTTTCAGCTTTTATTTAGGTTCAAATTTACTGCTGATGATTCTACAGATGGAATGACCAGTTACACTGAATGTTCATTTATGCTTTGATGTTGAAAATATATGCTTTTGTAAAGTTTTAGATGCTCATCTGAAAGTGGAAAATGCATTCAAACACCAAGTCATGATGTCATAAATGTCACACTTTATTGGTTTACATGTTAAAATAGTTTAATAGGACCAATACGGTTTTGGAACAATAAATAGTACAAAAAAATGTGTATATTAATAACATAAAATAGGACATTCAAACAGTACAGAACAATATGTTCAGTCAAGTAAATAATTAAAGCTTCCATTGGGAAGTAGAAATCACATTCAGTTACTGTTGTCTAGTAACTGATAATGCCCCTCAGAGTTTAAAAATATCCAAGTGTCTCAAATCATTTGTGATGACATTCATTTTTATGTCCAGCAAGGCAGTTGTGTGTTCTGTGAAAAATAAAGTTTAATTCAGTTTTTCAATGAATTGTTCACTTTAATAAGTTACATCGCTATCACACTGGCCTGTCTATGTGCATGAGGAATATATGCTCACCGTATATGCTGTAAGCTATTTGAAGCTATTTTGGTCTATATGAGACTGTCAACACTGTTCTTATAAATCTGTGGTGGATCCTCAGTATCCGAGGTACTAAAAATTAAATAGACAAAAGCAGAGTTAAACAGGATATAGTCTTGTAAACCAAAAGCGATTAATAATGACAGTAATGACACAAGAAAAACATAACTGCAAAATAAGACATATCTTACCTGTTCAGGTCAAATTTGTTAGCTGAAAACAAAACAACATAATTTAGCATTTTAATTAATTTTCAATATATTATTAAAGAATTTGATGGAAGAACTTATTCACAAACTCAGTAGACTGTTTGGCTCACCTTTTCTCCTCAGTCTCTTCAGTATCCAGAGGACTAAGCCCAGACTGGAGCCACTGATAGCGCCTGCAACCCCAAGAGTCACTTCTGTCACTTTGAAGAGTGATACAGAGGGATCTGCTGAAAATACAAATAAAAGGTAATGAGCTGTAGAATGCTTTTCTCATTTTATCAACAAAATGACATATCTTCATCCCACAGTCACTATATCAGCTGTTTACCTTGACACACTGCCAATTCCCCTGACCAGCTCCCATTGTAGTTGCACATCACCATCTCGTTACTGTGGTCTTCAAGTTGGTGGCCTTCATGACAGATGAAGATGCAGACGGTGCCAAAAGTGGGTTCTTCAGATGAGCAATTCATATGCCCGTTGATTGGCTCAGGAAGTTGTGGGCAGACCATTGCTACAGAGTTGAAAAAAACAAAAACAAAGGCGAACTTAGGCAAACTTATTTTTTGAAATACAAAAACTCACATTAAATTAACCTGTAAATCCATAAATGTGGCAAAAGGTTGTTGATTACCTTCACAGCTAGGTGGTTCCTGACTCCACCTTGCTGTTTTTGTACAGCTGATCTCTGAAGCTCCCTGGAGTCGGAATCCTTCAACACAGCTGAAGCTGCATTTGCTCCCATAATTAAAGCTGGAAGTGCAACTCAGCTCTCCATTTACAGGACTGTCAAGGGCTGGGCAGTGAATAACTGGGAGGAAAGGGGGGAATTTATGAACAGATCAGACAGTTTTCATAAGAGTTTTTCCAAGGAGCAATTGTAAAATAAACATCAGATGTCTTTTTTGCTTGCACAATATAATTTCAGCTCACGTTCACAGGTTGGTGGTTTGTTTGACCACTCTGTGGTAGAAGTGCATCTTGTCGTTCTGGAACCCTTTAGTTCATAACCCTCCTCACAAAAATATTCACACTGAGAGTCATATGAGAAGTCTTCATGAGGATTAGAGCACTGGACGCTAGCATGATCTGGTGGGGTGACGTTCTCTGGTTTGCATGTTATAACTGAAAATCAGAAAAAGGGGATTATCATTAAATTCCAAGAGCAGAGATGTTAAAGAGCCATGAACAGAACTGCTGCTGAACTATTGTAATAGAAGTTTTTCTAAGTAAATTCAGACCCGTCTTACTTTCACAAGTGGGTTGTGAATCGTTCCAGCGTCCTTTTGCCCCACAGAACAGTGTAGAGGAGCTGGAGTCTCGCAGTGTGTATCCTTCTACACATAAAAACTCACAGGTGGATTGGTAGCTAAAGATGCCCATTGGATGGTGACACTGCATTCGGCCTTCCTGTGGTTTGGTCAGCTCTGGACATTGAACAACTGCAAAAAGATGTCAAAGTGTTTTAAAAAAAAGCATCTGGTCAAATGTGTCACGTTCATTTTACAACGTAAATTCAACTCACGTTCACAGGTTGGTGGTTTGCTTGACCACTCTGTGGTAGAAGTGCATCTTGTCGTTCTGAAACCCTTTAGTTCATAACCCTCCTCACAAAAATATTCACACTCAGAGTCATGTGAGAAGTCTTCATGAGGATGGGAGCACTGGATAATAGCATGATCTGGTGGGGTGACGTCCTCCGGTTTGCATTTTATAACTGAAAATCAGAAAACAGGTAAAATGGTTACATTTCACACCTTTCACTGTCAACATAGATATATTAACAATATCTAGAAAAATATTACCCACCATGTTCACATCGGTCTCCATAGAAACCCCCAAAGCATGAGCATTTATGGCTGTTTATGGTTTCAACACACTTTCCTTGACCACTGACACAGGAGTCGTCTTTGCAGGATGCTGAAAAATAAAAAAATGGATAATTACTCATTGATTAATTCATTTTTCATTCACCTTACAACAGGGGCTGTCAAAGTGGGGTCCGCTACCCATAGACAGGGGGTCTGCAAAATAATGTTAGGGCTGTATGATTTCCCCAATGGGAAAAATGTGGTCATACAAATGGAATTGACTGTAATGCAGAATGTCACGGAATTTGGCAAACCTTGCATAAATCAAAAGTAGCAGAATTTTTATGCACCACTTTGTATGACAAAAATGTAAGTAATAGTTAAATAATAAGTTAATAAATTGTTAAATTTTATAAGTTTTGTGATTTCAATTAATGAAATCATACCATATCAGACATGCTTTTTGATTGTTTAATTTAACCATTTAAACAGAAAAATCAAAACAGAAAAAAGATGGAATCTAGAAGTTACAATGGCATCTGAGAGTACAAATTTTAGTAGGCATATGCTTAATCACTGTTAGAATTATGAGGTGGTCCTTGTAAAATTTTTCTCCCCTGTATTATAGGGGTCCCTGACCACATAAAGACTACCTACCCGTGTAGCACAGTGCAGTCTTCTTCTTTAAGCAGGATTCATCATTCCATTTGCCTTCATCTGGCACTCTTTTAATGTATATTTCCACACAGTCTTCATTATTCCTTCCATTATTGGGCTCCATATCTGCCCAGTTCTCAGCTTCCTTGGTAAGCATCTTATTAGTTCCCACCCAGGTCCAAATGCCATTAATTTTACGAATGCCTATCCAGTAATATCCATTGACTTTTGGAAGGATACTGTTGAGGTGATCAATCTCATCTTTGTTCTGGATGGCTACCATGTCGGTGTAATGCTGCCTGCACCAGTGTCTGGCAGATTCCCAGTTCATAGTGATTGTTGAGTAATGGTATGACCAGCCTTCAGTGCCTCTCCATACGTTTAACACTGCAGAATTAAACCATTGCAACTTTGAGTGAACTATGTTTACAGGTTGTATTTATTTATTTACACTAGTATGGTTTGCTTTCTTACCTGAAGAAATAAGAACAAGGGAAGCAAAAAATTGCAATGGTACTTTGTTGAAGATGCCCTGCAAAATTAAAGGATTATATCAGTGGGATGAACATAATATTTATTGATACTAAAATTATAGAAATGCATATTTTAAATGCTTTACGTACCATTGTCAATGATGTTCAGATATGAAATGGTCCTGTTAATGGTCGTCTCTGTACTTCTCCACTAATATGATGGTTCTGATTTGAGGACCTGGTCTGGTAATCACTGGCATTTATATGAGCTCAGCTATGGTTTAGGACTCCCCTTCCCGGATCCTTGTGACATCAGCCAGTAAAAGCAATGGAATTCTAGTCTCTGGAAATACCCCTCTCTAACACTACGCAAGGAGGAAACACTTTCATTTTTTATACTCTCAAGGCGTTAGTTTGCAAGGAAGTGACCTCTCAGGAAATAGAGCTTTTGGTGCTGATACGGCCACAGCAGGATGACTGCATATTTTCACAGTATGTTCATAAATAGAAATAACAATTTCATGACATTTTTTTTAACTAATTATTGTGTATACAATTACAACATTCACTTTTTGGTGCGAAAAAAGTCAACAGGGAGATCTAATGGCAGAAACACTCACATTTTCTGTGAATATCTTCAGCTCTGTTTATAAAGGAAAAGGGGATACAATATGTGTCAAGAGGGGAATCACTAGGAATTGTTGCCAGTAATTATTCCATTGGCGCCTTTACTGTATCTTTCCAGTTACGTGGAAATAAAATAAATGGTGACTTTTTCTACTCTTTGTAAATGTCATGACAAAATACACCATACAATTTTAAGACATTGAATTAATTCTACAAACTGATATTATACAAAAGTAATAATAATAATAACTTATTATAAAGTATTACAAGGAACACCCATAAAAATATTCACAATTATATTTAAAAGTAAAAATCAAAAGTAAGACAGGAAGCATTGTATATGAGACACATTTGTTCGATTATTAAACTATCTGGCCTATTTCCAATTTCCTTTGTTTTAAAGCTGTTATTGTACTTAAGATCCCCAGAGGTTTCTCGTTTTGAAGTTTGAGTTTTTGCCACTTGATTTCTGTATGACCTTGACCCTTTTTGGATGCCACTCTGTTTAATGTGTTTGCACAGAGTTGTACCAGCTTCCGTGTTATGGAAATAGCTGCCATGAGGGCACCGGAAAATCAGTGAGCAAAGAGAAAAGAATAATAATAAATGTGTGTCAAAATAATTTGTGATAGCTAACTTATCTAATATCTAGATAATTATAATCTAGATAAATAATTTTAAAGCTCATACAAACATTTCTATTTATAAACAAATCTGATATAAACATCTCCATGCAGTTAAGAATGATTTGTTTCTATTCTTTTTTTTTTTATTATTATTATTATTATTGACCTAAATGATCAGAGTGGATCAATGCTATAGTTATCACATGTATATTAGACTGAGCTTGAAGCAGAATAAATTAATTAAAATTGGACCTGTGGAAATGATGATGATGGAAATAACATTTGAAAAATGTTTGAAAAAAGGCTGACTTTCTATGTTTCAAAAGTACAGCTTGCTAGGAAAAGGTGCACAATAAAAAAAACTTCAGGTTAATTAGGACATTTTTCCCAGTCATCTCAGTGGCAAAAAGTGTCCCAGTTTACCTGAATTCACCCCTACATGATATTTACCTTGATGTTTTTTTATTTGGGGAAAATGGATCTGATAGAAATGATGTCACAACTGAGGGACAATCACCAGTAAAAACAAAACATTTTCACACTATAAATACTGAAATGGTCACTGATTGTGCTTTGGATTGTCAGTTTTTTTTTGGGCCTGTGATAGATTTCAATTCAGTTTATGATTGAAAGTCTGTGACAAGGGTTAAATAATAAAATCTATACATAAAATGCATTGGAAATGTAGCAATAATTGATAAATTGATCAAATCAAAGATTAAAAAACCTTCACATAACACAAAGAAGGCACACAAAACAAACAAACAATTATTTTATAGGCCTATCTTGGTGAAAATTCACGGCATCCTGGTTACTCCAAGATGATCCTCTTTCATTAATCTTTCATGGCATTTATTTGGGATTTTTTTATTCTAGATTAACAACATGGAAAAATGTGCTAAAACAAGAAGCACAACAATTATTATTTTGATGATTAGTCACAGTAGGCTAGCTATGCTGGTGTGGGCTGAGAGGGAAAGTCCGCAGGTCTGTATAAAGGAAGGAGTGCTGAGAGGGAGATAACAAGCACAATGTCACATTGACAATAATGCTAATTTTTTTCAAGTTTGACATAAACTGTATGAAGAACCAGATAATAATAATAAAAGAATAAATACCTGAATTTTTATTTTGTACTAAGTAATTTACTCCAATTGATAGTTTCTCCCCTTTTATCCAAAAGCATTTTTTCTTTACTTTAAGTTTCTACCAATATTTATTCATTATAATTTCCGTTTTTATATTTTTTTCGTGTTATTTTTATGACGTATTTCCGGTTTGTACTAGCGTCTGTTGATACTGATATCGCATACTGGCATGCGTGAGGACTGTATAAGGTTCGCCTGTTCCGCTGCCACAGCGAAGATGGCAGACGCTCTGAGCAAAGTGCCCGACATCGACATTGATCCAGAGGGAAAGTTTAAATACATATTAGTGAACATAAAGGTTAAAGGTGGAACGGAACAAAAAGTGATAGTGAGGGGAACTAAAACTGCGGAGTACCACAGTAAGTGTGCACGCTTGCAAGTGCAATAACGTGACTGTCTGTCTCTGCAAGCCAGCGAGTTAACTTTATCCTTAACTTCAGCTCAGTAGTATTTATAAATCAACTAGTTACGTCCATTCTGTTCCTCACTGTTTATGGGCACTGAGGAAAACATATCTTGTAGGAAAGTAACGTGTCAACATAAAAACGTTGGTAAAAACGATTGACTGGTATAATTGCATATTGATTTTGCAGCTGGATTGAGATGCTAAATTGTGAAGAAGATTTAGTACTAGCTGTAGTAGTAATATGTTTAGTTGAATACAAAATCTTGACAGGCTCAAGACTGAAACTCAAAATAAACATCATGGGTATTATTTATGGAATGGTTAATTTGTCCTATTCATCCTTCTCACTACATCACTCAGCTTTTTTATTAAGATCACATATTTGAAAAAGTGAATTCTGCTATGGAGGCCTTGGGACTGGAGTGTAGTTGTCTTGGTGGCGGCAAGATAGAGCACAACAACACAGAAAAGAAACTTCGAGTGTTTGGAGAGTCTACGGTAACACCATTAACCATTATTACAACCACTTAATATTGTGACATCAAATAAGGTTATAGCTTAAGGTTACATGAACACCTGCAACAACTACTGTTTCATAGAGGTGCAAAAGGTAGAAGTGGGCCTACTATACAGATGTTTATCTTTTTTTATATCAAGTAAATTTCATCAGATCACATATCTTAATTAAAACGAGACCCTTTAATATGCTTAAAATAGACTCGGTATGTAAAGGGAACAAACCCCAGAGAATTAAAATAAGTGCACAATTTTGAGCATGAATGTTTGTGGCTCTTTCCTAGCTTTTAAAGAAATAAATGTTAGGCATGTTCTTGGTGTTTTGAGTCAAAGCTTGCTTTTAAAGAGACATATCTTTTCTCACATATCTTTCCTTCTTCTAGGGATATGGGAAGGCTGACCATGCTGTCACAGTGGAAAAGCTAAAATCTGTCTTCAAAGACTATGAAATCATTATGGAATAAAAGACTAAATTGATCACTTTAAATGGGCATGAATATTTTGTGAAAGTACACAGTTTGATAGCACTTCAGCTTATTTTTTATTCCCTTATTTTCATTTGGATAAAAATTTATGCTGATGAGATGGTTAATAAATGTTCACTGATCTGTCAGCAGTGTCAAAGTTGAGGTTAGATCGCTGACCTTGATAGCGAGGTCTAACGTGTCTATGATTCATGGTATGTCTAATTAACTTGTTACTGGACTTCGTTGAGAAATTTGGCTTTGAGATACAAGCATACACATTTTTATGGATCCATATTTGGTAAAAAAAACATTTTACTGAATCAGTCACCATTACAATTAAATTGTAAAGGCCCATTATTGTGTAAAGTCTTACATTTATATAATTATAGTGCATATGGATCTTATTTTAGACATGGCATGTGTTTTGAACATAAGTGATTTTTCCATCCTGTTTCTAAGTTAAAACCCTTACCAGTTTCCTCTAGCCTACCGTGAGACCCTGAATATGACCCTCATTGTCTATTTCCATTAAAAGGTTAAATGAGAGAGCTTACACAGAAAAACTATTATTTACACTAAATGGTGTATTCATTGTTCAAATAAAATGATCCTGAAAGGTGCCAAGTGTTTTGATTTTTAGCAGAGGCCTTCTCAAAAAGGAAAAAAGGTTTGATATGTGTCAATGCCACAGCTTTAGTAGTAATTAATTTTAATTCAAGGTAAGTATTATTTTTATTTAGAAACAAACTATGTAGTAAGGCTGAACAACATAAAGTGCGGTTATTTATTATTTTAATTTCCCTGTGAAATTCCTGTCTTCCCGTGATACGTTTAGAGTCTGTTTGAACATAATAGTGATGTATTTGGAAGTTCCTCTAGATGTTATCGCCATCATAGCCTTCTGTTAATAGGCTTTTGTTTCCCTTAGCATGAGGTTGGCACATGTGTTTGCACTTACTGTTAAGGATGTTTAAAGAAAAAAACTGAAAGTTTCACTTTGAAGTAGAGAGGTGTAGTTGAATACAATATTGGCAGCCAGCGTATGCTCTCCAGACAGTATTCTGGTAATTACTTTGATGAGTGTAGGAATGTGTAGCTCCCTGTTCCTGAACTCACTTACAGGAACCACTGGAGTATTTTCATTCATCTAAATGTATGCTGTAGTCAGTCAGTCTTCATCACAAATTAAGATGATTATGAGGACGTTGAAGATGTGCAGCCATTCAAACCAACTTTTTGTGGTGGAGATAAGAGCATATTAACGATGTAAGAAATATTCATAATATCTCTATCCCCAAGATAACTGTCAAAAACTTAGATCAAATACTGTATATCTTAAAACAAAAGCACTAAAATGTTTCCCTTGTTTTTTTAAATAGTTTACTTTTGCTTTGTTTGCGGGGCTTGATGAGTGAACTTCAATGCAGCCGAGGCATTGATTCTGTGATTAGGATGGTCCACATAGCAATTAAGCTTGTTTGGGGGTGGGTGGGGATAGTATTCATGGCACTATAAAATAGTGCTACAACACCTTACTCCAGTGTGGCTGTGTGGTAATATGGTGGCTGTAATAATGGGGTTTATGCAATGTGTGCTTGGGCTTTTAGTGCTGGTTGCATTTGATCATGTGTACAGTGCCAGGCTAAAGGCTCTAGTGTTTCATCCCCGGGTGCTGATGCAAGAACCTCAAAGTGTTGATTCTCAGCTTAGGGAGCAGTGGAATTCAATCCAAGGTTCTAATGGAGTTCTATTTCGTAGGCCCCAGCAGGCCCCGCTTACTTCAAATCTGGCACCTTCAAGTATTCAGTCCAAACAAGAATTGCTGGGCCCAGTCAAGGAGCTGGTCTGGAAGTTCCCAAAGGTCCAAGAAGAGCCAGTACAGCCAGATTTTAACTTTAAGTTGCAGCAGCCTAGACCTTCCGACAGTGTAGCAGTCCAGTGTTGGGAAAATGGGGTGCATGTGGAAGTGAAGCAGGACTTCTTTGGTACTGGCCAGCTGCTTGAGCCCTCTCTTTTATCTCTAGGGGGCTGTGCTGTAGTGAACGTGGATGCAGCTGCCAAAGTCCTGATCTTTCACTCTGCACTTCAGGAGTGTGGTAGTCAGTTTATGGTGTGTCTTCTGGCTTTTTAACCATGTTGTGAATTTACTCCTTGCCAACGTCCTGCGTATTCAGCAGCTTCTAAATTCCTTCTCTCTTGCAGGTGACTGAGAATGAGCTTGTCTATATCTTTACCCTTGATTATAGACCAGCAGCATTCCAAAGCACTCCAATCGTAAGGTCCAGTGGTGCTACAGTTGGTATTAAATGCCACTACCCCAGGTCAAGGGTTTTCTTTACTTGCATTACTAGTGTAATTTTACAATTCAAGACTTTTGGACCTGAATGAGCATTTCATTACAGGAGACACAATGTGAGCAGTAACGAAGTGCAGCCAGCTTGGATCCCATATGCGTCCACCCAGGTTGCAGAGGATATTCTGGCTTTCTCCCTGAAGATCATGACTGGTTCGTTTTTCTTTTATATTGGTGGTATTCGTTTTTCTTTTATATTGGTGGTATATTTATATTTTCATCAGTATTTAATTTTTATTTTTTTTTATTTTTTAAAGATGACTGGATGTTTGAAAGGCCTTCGAACGTTTTCTTCCTGGGTGATGTCTTAAATATTCAGGCATCTGTGAAGCAGTACAACCATGTTCCCCTTCGTATATTTGTGGACAACTGTGTTGCCACTAGGGACCCTAATGTGAAATCCGCTCCAATGTATTCTTTTATTGAAAATCATGGGTAAGAACATTACACCGTTCTCATAAGTGTGGGAATCAAGATCCTCATGAAACCTCTTGGTGTTTCAGTTGCCTCACTGATGCGAAGTATACAGGCTCCATCTCCAAATTTCTGCCCAGAGTGCAAGATGACAAACTCCAGTTTCAGTTGGAGGCCTTTAGGTTCCAACAAGAAAGCAGTGGTGCTGTATGTATGTGTATATATATATATATATAATTTTTTTTTTTTTTTTTTTTTGTATGTACCCCCAAGTACTTTAAAGTTCTTGTTGCCTATCTTTGCAGATTTACATCACCTGTCTTCTAAAAGCAAGTGCAGCTTCGGCACAGGTTGACGAAAATCATAAGTCTTGTTCTTTTAGAGCAAATGGGTGAGTCTGGGTGGGTGACGCAACTACATGTTCTGTATAAAATACATCCTCTACAAAAGTATGTGTTTTTAGATGGGTCTCTTCTGATGGAAGTAATGAGGTATGTGGCTGCTGTGACACAAGCTGTGGATTGAGGACAGATAGCGTTTTAACCAAAGTTCCAGGTATATTGCATGCAACTGAGCTCCAAATCTGAAGGTTTATCCTGGCTTTGTTGACTGGTTTCCTCCATCTTATCACCACAGGTTTCCAGTGGGAGGGAAAAGCCCAGGTTGGCCCTCTCCAGGTCTGGGAGATCCAACTTAAAGCCAAAAATGTTATTTAATTTTTGTAAATAAAGATTTAAGTACTTAAGTGTTTGGATGTTTTTGTGGGTCTGAACCACGAAATCGTTCTGGGATTTAATAGTCTCATATGGGTTCAGCTTCTGTTGACATGTGGGCTATGTTAATAAAATCCCTTAAAGGGTTGGTTCACCCAGAAAATTAGCCCATAAATTACTTGCCCTTAAATCATCCTAGGTGTATATGACTTTCAGATGAATCCAGTCGGCGTTACATTAAATATTCTTTGATCTTTCAAGCTGTTTAATGTCACTCGGTGGGTGTTGGATGCGTCAGTCCAAAAGAAGTTAAATAAGTGCCCATCCATAAAAGTCTCACACGGCTCCGGGGGGTGAACAAAGGCATCCTATAGATTTTATTTTATTTATTTTTTTATTTTTTGTAAAAATCCTTAACTTAATCACTTTAATGTAGCTTGCGCCAACAGTTGTAAACGGAAGCAGTTCCGGCCGAATGATGTATGAGTTCAACGTTGCGCATGTGCTGGTGAGTCTCGTGAAAACCAACGTTTGTTAACAGGAGCAAAGGAAGCAAAGTTTCCTTTAGCAAAGGAAACCAGTCTCCTCTTGGCTTATATGAAATCCTCCTTTAGAGGATCTTCTTTACAAATCCTCATTTTGTACTTTTAATTAGTGACCGTTGTTTTGTTTTGATCTCTCCCCTGCACTTCCGTGTTAGTCACTTCTGAGCGGCGCATGCGCAAAGCCGACTTCATGTCATTCGCCCGGAGCTGCATCAGTGTACAACTGTTGGCGCAAGTGCTATACCTAGTAAAGTGTTGTCGTCTTAAAAGAATGCAGTAAAAACCCTAATCTGAATTATAATACACTTTTTTTTGGGGGAAATATTAATATTTTAAAAAAACAACGTACCAAATAAATACATTTGAAATGTAGTAAATGATGTTACATATCCTCCAGCTAGATTTTTCTGGTCATCAATATTTGGAGATTTAAATTGGCGTAAGGCTTGGAGAATGGTTGATAAGTTCTTTGTTAATAAAGTAAAGGAAGTTTCGTATAAGAAATATTGCATAGAATTTATCCAGTGAAACGTGTTGGAATGTTTTAAATTGAATATTGACTATTCTTGTGAATTTTGTGGTAAAGAAAAAGAAACTATTTTTCATTTATTTTTTCATTGCATTTATACAAAGATATTTTGGGTTGATGTCGAGAATTTCATTACAAGAAAACTTAATACAGCTGTTAAACTGGGTGGGTCTGATATAATGATATATGTTAATGATTATGGGATAGAAAAGGATAAAGCGTATATTAAATTACTGGTTGTAATGGGGAAGTTTCATATACATAAAATGAAGTGGTCGGGTGGTAAGCCAAATTTTTTTCATTTTATCAACGGATTTCAACAATATTGCAATATGGTATATAAATGTAAAACAACAAAAAAAATCTCTCAGGACTTCTAATATTATCTGCAAATTTGAAATAAACAAGTAAACTGTACTGTCTTCATTATTGTGCTAGTTTTTTTTCTTTATTCCTCTGGCAAATTTGTTATTTTACTTGTAATGTGCTGATGGCATTTATATGCAACATTGTAATTCTCTTATGTTCATATGCAAAAAAAAAAAAAAAGTAGTTTTGTTGGCGCAAGCTACATTAAAGTGATTATTACGTTTTGAATATGGATATTTTTCTTATTGAAAGATCAAAGACGATTTTTAATATAACTCTGACTGGATTTGTCTGAAAGAAGAAAGTCATACACCTAGGATGACTTGAGGGTGAGTAATTTATGGGCTACTTTTCATTTTTGGGTGAACTAACCCTTTAATATACATTTGCACTTACATTTATTTGGCATTCTTTTATTCAAAGCAACTAGTTGAGGAAAACATGCGATCCATCATGAGATGGCAATAAACATGAGAAGTGCCCGTTATACAGGTTTTCAGTCATTGTTCAAAACAAAAGCCAGCACCGGAAGATATTAAGGGAAAATAGGAGCATAGAAAAAGAGAAAAATGTTTTTTTTTAGGAGGCAGTTAGGTGCTCATGGAAGAGATTAGTTTTCAGTTGCTTCTTGAGTGATTCGATTCTCCGGATGGAGTTAAGTAGGTAATTCCACCAGTGTGGAACAGCGAAAGAAAACGAAAAAGATAAAGGAAAGAGATTTTGTGCCTCTCAGCATGGGCCCACGAGGCGTCACTCATTTACTGAATGAAACGTTGCTGAATATTGCAAGTGAGTGTGCGGTCTTATCTCCTTTATACAGATATGTTATCTTTGACATGCACCTCGGATGGTGTGCGTTTGCTTTAGTGTTTTATTATGCAACAATTATATAACCGGAAAACGTACATCATCTGCCTGAGCTGGGCAGAATGCTTTTCCAGCACTTTGTAGTAAAAGCAAAGCACTTGCAATCAATCACCATAAAGCTGTTTCCGCGGCGTCAGCGCCTTGTACATCGATTCAGTAACATTTCGTTTGTGATTGGGTCATACAACAAGTATAGAATATTCTGACCAATCACCGTAGAGTGCGGTGTAAATGAGATGAACTAAACTACACTTCACCTCAAAGAAAACGGCGCGAAGTTGGGAGCGATACCAATTCACTTTTAGAGGGGTGTTCGTAAGCGCTGTACTGTTATTGACGTACACTCGTAAAACGAATACAAACGTAATGAGGAAATATACTTTGTGTAGCGTTAAATAGGCACACATAGCGCTTAGGACAGTTATCCAACAGGTTTCGTTTTCTGAAAGAAACCCCATGTAGTGCTGACGAATGAAATCGCCCAGAAGAAGGAAATGTGGAGGAGAACTCAAACAGAAGACCCAAATATGTGTACAAGATCTCATTATTGTCCATAAATATCACATAAACGCGTTTATTAATCGCTACTGTTTCCCTCTGAATAAGTCGGTAAGTTCTAAGAAGATAATAGTTTTTAAAAATGTGTATGAAGCTAGTTGAGTTAGTTTTACCTTCAAATTGAATAAATAAAGTAAGTTAACTTAATTTTTACTACGAAAACACGTTTGGACGTAGATTTATCGGTGAGGTATTTTAGTAAATATATAAAATCGATTTAAGTTACAACTTTGTTGTCAATGCAGGTGTGTTTTGAAAAACGTGACCACAATGTCTCAAGTGACCCTTTTGGATGAGGTCTCTCAGTGGAACCAGGAGACCTGTCAACAAGAACTCAAAACGGTCCTGCCCAAACTAGTTATATCCTTTCCTGACTTCACAAATTAATTTTACTTGTAGTCTAAGGCAATGTATGAATGTGCACATGTATTTGATTGTTTAGGACTACCTTAGTGTCATTTATGTAACATTATGATTAAGATTGGCCTTGACACTTGAACGCCATGCATCATGACACTGACAGCTGGGAAGAGCACACAAGTAAGTCTGAGCTGTCTTCAATATGTAATTGTTTTAGACCTGGCATATCTTGAGTGGACCTCTAAACAAATCTCAATAAATATTTTATTTGTATAACCTACTTTGTTGATTTTCTCCATGATTCCATCTCCACAGATATTCTTCAAATAATCACAAGCAGTTTCCTCCCTCATCTTTCTTTATCTGAATTAGAGACGGGATGTTTTTCCACGGTCTTACCCAAGGTTTGAGAATTAAATTCCCACAAAATGTTGGTTTTATAGTTGGGAAGAGCATTTTTTCATTTTTTCTATTTGAGTACTTGGTAGCTCATTTAAAAAAAGAACTTGAGTACTCTAGGTATCATGATGATAATGAAACAATTTTAAATAAAACACACTGTTAATGGAAATAATTTCAAAAAATAACACCGCTAGTTATAATTATTAATCCATTTTTTTTAAATGCAAAAGATGAAAGGAATAAGATTGTTTCAAACAACACAGTTGTAATGAATTATGTCTCGCGTTGCATGAGCTGAAAAGTGAATAAACACCGGTAAAATTGGTAGTGGATTGATTAATTCATTATATATGAGCAGGGCCGTTTCTAGCCAATTTGACGCCCTAGGCGAAATCCCTATTCCCCCCCCCAAATTATATATATATAATTCTTTTCAGACACCAGTTGCTTGTCACATTCAAATTGGTTGTCATAGTAATGACACTAATTTGTGGAGATTCAGTGCATTGAGTTCCACATACGTGCGCTCATTGGCGCCCCTTCAGCTGGTGGCGCCCTAGGCGACCGCCTAGCTTGCCTATGCCTAGAAACGGCCCTGTATATGAGTGTTATATATTCATATATAACAGAGTGATTCTAGACATCATTGTGCACTTCAAAGCCTTTGTTTCACTTTAGTTCTCTGGTCTGGACAGCATGCTGTCTGAATGCTTAGCAGTCAGACAAGGTACCTCCCAAAATGCTGTCATAGCCAATCAGAAAAAAAAAAAGTAATTAATTTTCATGATTTATCATTGCTGTCACTTTCGAGTATCGGGTACTCGTGCCAATTCAATTCTATAGCCTGAAGTATTCAACAGGAAGCCTATTTTCATGTGTTGTCATGTACGATCCACAGGTGGTAAAAGTGTTTGCCAGTCTTTTGGAAGAAATCGGCAAGCAAATTGGAGGCCTTTCTAGTCAGAACACAGAGCTACATGTGTTATTGAGAAATATCTTGAAGGTTTGAATATGCCATATTGAAATTGAAATTAAAATTTCTTCATTTGCTGGTCATAGTGATTTCTGCTGTTGTGTTTTTGCCAGATGATGGTCCAGACCCTGGAGTCTCTCTCTGGCTGTGTGCGTCATGTCTGTTCCTTCGTAGAGTCTGTCTCCTTTCATGCCATTCGCTCTCTGCCCTCCTGCATCCTCAGAGTCCTAAAGGACACCTTCCAGCACTGCAAGGTACAACATTATTATTATATAATGCACTGGACATATTTTTACACTATCAGCCATCGATTGTGAGTACACCAAAAAGGCTGTTGTCTGTTTTAGTGTGTCATAGTGCACACACTAGTGGTTATGCAGAGGATTTTATTTTCTGTAAATTTCAGTATGGTGTTGATGTGTTTATAGGACAGTGAGGTCATGTACAGTGGAAGGCTGTCAATGGTGGGCGATCTGCTTCAGGGCCTGTTTAAAGAGGCCTATTCTTTGCAGAAGGGCCTGATGGAACTCATGGACAAAATTAACTTGGAGGACACTGCTTCTGAGGAGGAAGTGTCGGATATTGTCACAGGTTTGTGGTATCTGTGTGAGAAATCTCCAGTGAAGAGGTGGATTTGCTTTTCAGTAGTTATTTTGAATTTTGTGTTTGGCTTGCAGTGATTCACAGTCTGCTGGACATATGCTCGATCATATCCAGATTGGACATTGCGCTACATGCCAACACATGGAAATTTATCGTAAAGTGAGTTTAATGTGCATCATGAAACCTTATATCTGCTTTTAATAGAAATACATTTTTTATGGCCATGTTGCATATAAAGAGGAATTTTATGTCCTGAAGTAAAAAGGAAAGTCTCACTTTTGCTGCATGATTTAAATGCCAGTAACTTGAGTCCAGGTTTTTTTTGTTTTTTATTACTAGATAAATGTTACACAGTCAAAAAACCTTCTTGTCCCAAATCGATCAGACATTATAAATAGCACCTAATACTTAATTATTCAATCTAAAATCTCTATGAAAAAATAAATAATGTTAATTTATGTACTGACAGTTTGTGTTTGATTTCAGACAGAGCGTAAAATACCAGTCTTTTGTAGAAGATCGGCTTCACCACACTGACATAGCCTTCTCGTTGTGTGAAGACCTGTGTACATCTGTCCAGAACTGTCTTGAGCTGGCCCAACAGATCCAACAGGCAGGCCTACAGGTAGGCTCATAATCGGTTAAAATTTAATACATTGCATTTTTTTTACAGAGATGGTGATTATTTATTGGTTGCTGTGGTATTTTTAATTGCAATAATGGTGACCTTGAAACATTCACCAGGGACTTTTTTTGTTGGACAAGTCTAAAGTGTTTTTATATAAAAGGTCAGCTCATATCTGACTTCCTCCTTTTGTTTGTCATAGGAAATTGTGCACTGTCCAGAATACAAGCTTTTCCAAAAAGCAACAAAGATGTGTAGGTTTTTTGCCAACACATTAGTCCACTACACAAAGGTAACTGAGGGGAAAATTAAAGTTATTCATTAAAACCTGTTAAAGTGAATTTAATAGTCCGAAATAGTTATAATTTTCAGTTTTTTTTTTATTTTTTTTCATGTGATAGGAATTTAAAGCATTTCTTGCCAAGTCATGCCGTCGATTTCACCAGTTGTATATCCAAATCCACAGGTAAATCAAAGATATATTGCGCAAGGTCAACGTTTATAACATAGGGAGTTCAAGCAACATGATTTTAAAATCTTGTCAAAGTTTCATATTTTTCCTCTCTCTGTTTTGTCTATTAAGTCTAATTAAGCTTGTGGTTTTTCCCTCCTCAGCAAGTTCCCCCCCTCTGTGTGTGCCCCGTCTGTGCCCTCTGCCCTCAGTGAGGAGTTGAGAGTGGCGGTTCTGGTTCCCATGCATGCCATGCTGACACAGCTGCTCTCCTTCCAACCCTTTGCAGAATCTGTCCTGGACCCAGATCACAGTGAGCTTCTTCTTGCAAACTACTATAACAACTTCCAGTGTCCTCTTGAACCTTGGAACATTCCTTTAACATTTCCTCTAAAAAATCTTTGGCTTGTTCATTGAAGGTTCATACATCACTTAACCTGGTCATTAAAGTTTTTGTTCTGTTTTTAATGTGAGTGAAATGAATGAATTTCTGATGAATTTCTTTCATGTCAAGGACACAGTTATATAAAAAATGCAGAGAGACTGACTGTCCATGACACATTGCTGAGTGGATATCCTGTGCATTTCCAGGTCACTTAAACTGAATTAGTGCTCATGACTTTTCATTATTACAGGGCAGTTCTTCCAACATTGCAACATGTGGAGTTGCACTCTCTGTCTGACAGGTTTTGGATTTTTGCCCAGATAAAAACAAGTATTTGTTCCCACAACATATTAATCTGTTCCCTTGTTATAGGTAAATCATGGCCATGTTGTTCTAATTCTTTCTGTTGCTTTAGTAAAATCGTGACTAAGAGTTAACTAAATTAAAATAAGGGAACAAATTAATACATGACATCACTTTACCTAAAACAAGAGAGCAAATTAATCAAACAAGGTCACTAATAAATTGTGGGAACAAATTTTTAATTTTAGTCTTCTTAAACACTTTTTTTTTTTTTTAATTACCAATTTGTATTTCTTGTTGTTTGTGTATTTTAGAGTGCAGTACAGAATGTTGTCTACCACAGTGTCTGCTACTGGTGAGTGTACTGGGTAAACTCTCCTCCCAGCCAGAGGAGGCGCTGCAGCTGTGGAGTGATGGCAGTCAGTTTTCGGAGGAAACTCCCAGGTATTTTACACTTGTATAATTTGGCAGGATGAAATTGGCAAACTAGTCAGTTGAGCATCATTATGAGTTTTAGCATCAATAATTATGCAATAATTCCCCGAATTGGCTTGGCGTTTATTGATAAAATTTAATGCTGCAATAAGATGGGCTTTCGTTGTTCTTTGCTGTTAAAAAGTTTGGGGCCAGCAAGATTTTGTAATATTTAAATATTATATGTAATATTTAAAGAAGTCTTGTATGCTCACCAAAGCTGCATTTATTTCATAAAAAAGAATAAAAGCAGTAATATTTTGAAATATTATTGTAATTGATTGTATTATTGTAATGTTGATTTGGTGCTCAATAATTTTTTTTTTCAGGATTCTTTGATGAATAGAAAGATCAAAAGTATTTAAATAAAACTTTTATTTGAAATTAGTTTTTTGTAACAATGTAAAAGTTTGCTTTCACTTTTGATCAATTTAATAAATCCTTGCTGAAAAAAAATAGTTACTTTACATCATCTTTGTCATTTATCCGGCTGTTGTTTACCACATGCTTTTCAACCCTGGAAATGTGAAAATGGTGCATACTTAAATCAAGATTTGTTTTCTCTAGGTCCAGTCTAGTATTTTTGGCTCAAGTACATAATGCCATCAAAAAGTCTTTCTTTCCACAGATGGTCTGTGTTTGAGGCAGTGTTGCATAGTTTTCGGCGGTGTATGTTGGAGCGTGCCGTGCCGGTGTGGTTGCCGGGAGTAATGCTTCGAGGGCAGGCTCAGGGTAGAGTCAGTCTGCACCAATATGTGTGTGTGCATATGTGTGCTTGTGTGGCTGTTCTGCCCACTCAACACTTCGCTCCATTGGTCAGTGATCTTTTTTATTTAATTTATTGAATTCTGTTCAAGTGTTGTATAACAAAGCTTGATCTTTCTCTCTGGATGATGTGACAAATAAAATGTACTTAAAATCTTTTGTTTTGAAAAGACAAGTCATGTTTTAGCTTGATATAAGTCTTGACATAATTATATTCTTATGCTATTCTTGTAATTACTTTGGATAATAATGCTGAAATAATTTTAAACTGGCCAAGTGACAAATAGCTGGTACTTAAGACATTTCATCAGAAAATAGGAAAAACCATCATGTAATCTTGTTGTCCTCTGTTTTCTTCTTTCAGGAGCGGTCATTATTAGCCGCCGTATTGCAGGCAGACACGCAGACGGCTGTCTTGGCCACAGATGTCTGGTGCTTCCTGGCACGGTAAGTATAGATACACACCCATGTGTGTAGACCATCGGACTTCTATGACTACTACTTTCCAGAGCTGTCACAGAGACGCCAAGCATGAACAATCAGAGACATTCCTGTTTTTAACCTTTTTAGAAGTATACATTTCTAAAGTTTTGTTATTGTGGTTTAGGAGTCATTCAATACTTTATAAAACCCCCTAAATAATATTGATAACCATGCTCTACTGAGACCTGTGTCTATACAAGTTGGAAAACATCTACTGCTCTAAAGAATGCAAGAAAAACATGTTTATATACAATATCAGAGTTGTGTTCTTTCTGTCTCTCTTCAGGTATGGCACGGCTGAGTTGTGTTTTCATCATGTTCTCCTTATTGCTCACCTGGTGAGTGGGGAGTGTGCTGGGAATGTGACCTTTTTTGTGCTCTTGTGGTTTTCTGGAAACCTGTCTGGGATGAGGAACCACAGGCAACCCTTTTTCTCTCTTACACCTTGACTGAGCTGACATTTGGTGTCAAAATGAACATGGGGAAGAACTCACCTGTCTATCACAGCAGTCTTGTGCTATTTTTCTTGTGTGGTTGGTGTTATTGCAAATATTTTTTAATTATTACAAGTGTTAGATGAACAACTTAAATTCTATGGGTTATATATACGTTTATGGACACACACACACAAAGGACTCTTATACTTACCAAGTCTGCATTTATTTGATAAAAATTACAGTAAAAACAATAATATTAACTTAGAAACTTAAACGTATATAAACAAACTTAATATATTTCAAAATGTGATTTATTCTTGTAATGGCAAAGCTGAAATTTCATCAGCAATTTCCAGAATTCTTTGATAAATAGAAAGTTCAAAAGAACAGCATTTATTTGAAATTGAAATATTTTATTTCGTTAAAAAATGTTTTAATGTCATTTTTGAGCAATTTAATGAATCCTTGTCGAAATACTAATTTCTCCCCCCTCCCCCCCAAAAAAAATCTTATTTTTTGAACGGTCTAAATATTTATGTATGTACATATGTGTTCTTTACATTTGACAACTAGAGAAAGTCCAAATTTGTCTTTATTTTAAACCATACATCTATTTAACTATACATCTGTACTTGTCCTATCCTCTATCCTGATAATTTAATTTTTCAGTTTCTAAATCTATTGACCGTTTTAAAGATGACTGCATATTCTTTTGGATGACTGTAATTGAATTTTTGGAGAGTGTTTAGACAAGTTTTTTTTCTTCAAGTTCTCTTGGTTTGAACATTGTCTGAGCAAATTCTCAGGTTTTAGTCGTCCACTAATTACTTCCATGATGTGTATTGTTGTACTGTCTAGATAAGGTCATGTCCTGGTGAGGGTTATCAGATGTTTCACTTGGCCCTGCTGCTTAGACGTCTGCTATTTCTCATGACACCCAAGCACCAGGTTAGTTTCTTTTTCTATTGTCCAGATTAAGAATATGAACGCAACTCTGCAGGAAAGCTTCCTCCGAACATTGATGAGTTTGTAATATAGTTTATTTGTGTTCCCACCGTTGTTTTGTCTTTGTTTTGTAGATAGCAAAATGGTGCATTCATAAATGTGATGAAGTGCTTTTTTTTGTGACAGGTGGAGTTTGTGGAGCGCTTCCCTCCCGCTCAGGAGGAGAACCTGTGTGTGTGGCGCCACACTCTGCTAAGGTGTCTGTGCACAGAGGCACGAATGCGGGTGGAGGAAGAGGTGCTTGCCAGAGCTTCTGTTGTGCTGCAGGAATTGCAGAATAGCGGCTACAGGATGGGAGATATACAGAGACTTGTGAGAGAAATAAAGTGACAATGGTGCTACTGAATACATACATTTTATACTTAACAGGATGTTTGCCATCATTTTGAATTACACAAGGCTTTGATTTTAAAAACATCAAAAATGCTGGCATATAAAAATAGCTTCACCACTAACAGTTTGTTATCCAAGACAAAATTGTTTTTTAGTCATCTCTTAGCAGAGGAAACAGACAATCTTTGATCCAGATTCAAGTTCTAAGCCAATAAATTTGTTTTATGCCACAGTCTTACCCTGAACAAATTTTGGTAAGGGTTGTTGTAGATTAAAGTTTTGATTATGGACACAAAACAAAACCCTGCACTTATACAGTTTAGTCATGGGACACTTAGGGATTTTTATTGTTATTTCAACACTTAAACTCTCTCAACATTTAATTAACTCTATCTGACATCCTGCTCTTAAAAACCAGACTGACCTTTAAGATAAATATCTTTCCCAGGGCTGGTTTTAAATTTGTTTCTCTGTGATTCAGAACCGGATACTAGGCTGTGTGCTGATGTTGATGGGAGGGAGCAACCTGCAGGCTGAATGTGTGGGGTCTTCTGTGAAGATCATCTCTCAGCTGTGGAGTCGTATGAGTAGCAATCAGGTGATCAGATTTCACATATACATAACTGTTCAAAATTTTGGGGTCAGTAAGATTTTTTTTTCTTGGAATGAAATTAATACTTTTCAGCACGGGTGCATTAAATTGACATAATGTGACAGTAAAGCAATTTACATTGTTGCAAGATTTCCATTTAAAATAAAATGCTGTTGTTTTGAACTTTCTATTCTTCAAATAACCCTGAAAGAAATGTCACCGTTTCCTCAAAAACATTCAGCACAGCCTTTTTTGACCATGATAATAATGAGAAATATTTTTGAGCTACATATATCAGCATATTAGAATGATTTCTGAAGGATCATGTGACACTGAAGACTGGAGTAATGGCTGCTGAAAATTCAGCTTTGCCAGCTCCGGAATACATTTTAAAATGCCGAAAACTGAAAACCGTTATTTTGAGTTTAATATTATTTCACAATATTACTGTTTTACTGTATTTTGATAAAATAAATGCAACCTTGGCAAGCATAAGATACATTTTAAAAACATTACAGGACCAAATGCATTGTTTTCTTTTTTGGTCCGGACCAAACGAACCAAGAGAACCAAACTACAAGTGTACACCCTTACTGACTTCAAACTTTTGAATGGTTGTTTATAGTTTTACACAAACTTTCTTTGTTACACAAACTTTGTATGTTAAACAGTAGCACTTAAAAGGATGACATGAAAAAGTAAAGAATCCCATTCAGATGTATGTGGGTTAGTAGTTCCCCCCCCCCACCC
>NW_015544175.1:1796941-1814929 GCF_001515605.1 Sinocyclocheilus anshuiensis
TGTTCATCTACTATCAGGTGCAGGTTCATCCTCCTCTCCAGTGCACTGTGAAGTTACTCCTGTCAATATCAGCTGTTCTGATCAAAAGTGTAGAGCCACATGTCATTGTTCAGGTGATCTTTTAACATTTACTGTTTTCTTAGGGCCTTCATAATTATATCGTTTAAAGGTTTTTAGATCTTTTTTCATTTTGATGCAAGGTTGTTTTTGTTTTTGCAAAAAAAAAAAAGGCTGTTTCCTGTTTGAGTGGGTTGACTATCCAGAAATGCCCCGATGACCTGCTTTTAGCTGCTTTGGAGTTCCTTGGTTCCCTGGGAAAAGTGTTTATTTCTCCCAGTATTCAGGTATACGTGGAATATGAGGTAAAAAATTTCAGACCAGAAATTAGTTCTTTCATTTGGTGATTTCATTGTGTGTGTAGTACATATATGTATGTGTGTGACTGCAGTGCCAAGTTTTGCCTAGAATCAGTGGTCTGTTTAATGGTCTCCTGACTCACCCATCCTGGCTGATACTCCATCATGTCCTGGAGGCTTTTGGCCTCTTTGCAGAGGTCAGAAATTCCTCATTATAGAACCATTTTTATTCAATAACAGACAATGTCTTCAGTTGTTAAATTTGTATTTGAGTAAATCAGAAGTGAATGTATAATGATACATTTTTGAAAGACAACACAAATTCTGCAATGTAAACCTAAGTGATAATTTTCTCAAGAACTTGTTTTTATTTATGTTTATTCATTTATTCTTAATCTGTTTTTAATCAACAATTTTGTAATCTAGCTCGCGTCTTTTTTGTAACTTTAAGATAACCAACCATGAGGAAGTGATTTCTCAAACATTGACATCAGAGGAAATCAAAACCAAAGTGTTAAACTACCTCAGTAAGGTATGAAATGAGAGATATATGGACTTAAAATAAAAAAAAAAGTGTAAATTTGTCTTATTGCAGTTCTCCTAATATAGATTAATGTATCACTCTCTACAGACCGTCTCACACCAGGAGTCTGAGGAAGCAAGACTAGAACGTCTGAAGGAGTGGAGGAGTATAATAGAGAAACACTGTGAGCAAATGGAGTGTGAGGACAACTCACCTGTGCACACGCCACTTACAGAGGAGGTAAATGAGTGAAAGGATGGCTAACTTTCCGGTCTGACATTCCTATGGAACAAATTTTTACTAAATCTGTGATTCTTTGCCTGTTCCAGCCATGTCCGAAGAGGGCAAGACAGGAGACCAAAGTAGAAGAGGAGTATGAGCGATACCTCCAGACAGCAGAAAGTGCCTTGAAAGCCCTGCAGGCAATAGTGGGGCCAGGCCACAACCCGTCCCCTCCACAGTGGGTCAAGACCAGACTTGAGGTCTTACAGTCACTGATAAGTCAAATTAACACCACTACAGTAGAGCAGCCCTGATTCAACAACAACACCACCTCTACCTCTGGCTGCTTTTAACACAACGCTGCCTTTTTGTTCCATGTCACCACATTTGCTGAAGTCACCCAAGATATTTGTATAAAAGTTGTATTTTTTTTAAGTTTATATGGAAAAGTGTCACTCCAAAGACCATAAAACTGTTTATTAAACTTGTGCTAGAAAATGAACTATCCATCGATTGTTGTTGAGATGTGGGTGTAAACGTAAAAATAACAAAAAAACATACATGAACAAATTTTTCACAGTAAGATGTATAAATTGCATTTACATAAAGATTTATGCCGACTTAGATGTATTAGAAAAAAGACCAATTTTAATTTGGTATGCAAATAAATGCAATAAAAAATGCTAATTGCAGTAGAGCATTTAAATATTACAATGACATCATAGCTGTCAGTTGTGAATATTCTAAAGGCTAATTCACAACTGCACCAACAGACACCAGCAATTACCAGATTATGTTTGTTATCGGTTTGTTAGAAAATCATACCCTACTGTCCAAACATTCCTGACAAACACTGATTGAATGTTCAGTCGGTAAAAACAAACACGACCAATGGCAACAGACCGACAGGGCTAACACACTGATCTGAAATCCATCATTCATCAAACACCTCATTTCGTGTCTGTCGATGCAGTGTGACCTAGCCTTAAGTCAGTGGGAGATTTTTTATTTTATTTTACCAAATTTCGTAGTCAATATTACATCAAAATTTCCCCAGATTTACTTAAACTTAAAACCGTACATGTCAAAAATGAATCAAATACCATAAAACCATTTTATTTAATAAGCAGCTGATAATACAAATAAATTAAGTTGGGCTCTCACCAAATCTAATGAACAAAAATTAGAGTCTATATATTTCTTCTCAAGTTGAGGCGGTCCGTCCTCTAAGGCTCACTGAACCAAAAAAAAGAAGAAGCTGTATGGCACAAATAAACCTGACATTAGAAGTATGTATTTCCAGGTTAGGTACCCCTCCACAGTGCAACATGACTGAAGGACTACTAATAGGATTTGGCATGTTTAGGTCCATCATGCTATCTTGAAAAAGCTACACAAGACAAAAACTTTTTCTGTAGCCGAACAATTTCTATGGCAACAGTAGACTGAATATCATATTGTATTGGGTGGGGGAATCTTACAATACACACTACTCTCTTAAATCGTAGTTACTACATTTTTAAGTTGGTCTTTAGTGATAATGTCATGATGGCATATGTAGCGGTTTTCTTGAATGGGAATCTCTCATATGGCTTTCTGTAGAAGACCACACTGATCACCAGGCATTCTCATCTTCCCAGTTGAGGTCATCGCCCCATCCTTCTGTCTCAGTCTGTGAAAGCAAAACAAAAGATCATCTCATCAGTTTGTCATCGTACTGTAGTTTCAATAATTGAAATAGATGTCGGGACGCATAGCTAAACTAACCTCAGCCAAGTCAGCGGCAGCAAACTTGGTGGTGAGGCTCAGTGCATCTATTGATGGGTCTGACGTTGTGTGTCCCGTGATGGGTTCTTTGACTGAAGAAGAGATGAGAAGAGATGAGACTGACGGCTTAATATCTGGTACCATGTCTGCAAAGAAGTCTAGTTCTGGATCTGGCTCTGGCTTCTTCTTGACTGCAATTGTGAACTCCTCCCCGAGACATCCAGCTTCAGAGCTTTTGATCGTGCTTTTTGGCTTGGGCTCTAATGCTAAACTTGTTTTGCTGGGTTTGAGGGTGTCAGTTGTCTGGTTCCAACCGGTGTCCCACGATGAGGTATGGTTATGATCTGGAGCGCTTCTGACGCTAGAGTTCAGTTTGAGTGCTTTTGACTGCCTTGGAGGTCCTGTGCTAGATTCAGACAGAGATAATGCAATGCTTTTTGTTGATGTCTTTGGTACAGAGACTGGTAAAGGAGTCAAGGGTGACCGGTCTGAGGTCACTTCTGAGTCCTCAAAATCATCCCAGGGTTCCTCGCTTTCATCCTCATTGTCAGCTGATAAAGCAGAGTTGCTCTGACCTGGGATGTCCGCTGACCGAATGCTAATCTGGACTGACTGGGTCTTGTCCTTTTCTGCCTCCTCTGTGTCACTCCAATTAGGCCAGTCTTCGTCGGATCTCACTGTGCTGTTAGTTTTCGTGTTGTCTGCAGCTTGTGTGCCCATTCTGCACCCATTCAATGGGAATGACATTTCGCTGCTAAATACTAGAGAGATCACTTGATTCAGAAGGGTTGTACATTTAAACACCAAGTAGGGACAAACAAATGCAGTTAAAGTCAAGATAACTTCAGCCTTTCTTTTCAAATTATTGCTTGACAATAAGCAGTTCAGAAATGTTAACTGTTAAGAGTGAGTTGCTTTAAGGATCAGTTGTGGCATACCTGCCCTCTCTGATGTGGTGTGCTGGGCGGTGGTCTTTTCAGTTGCTTTGAAGGAGTACATACTTTCTAAAACCATCTTTTTGTCCTCTGAGCCCTTAAGGAACAGATTCAGGACCTTTGGTGGTTGTGAAAGGTGGGGATGTAATGGCCCAACAATATGCACGGGTGATGCTGCAGAGGAAAAGAGGTTTGGGATGGGTAAGATTTTTAATGGTTGGTTTTAATGGTTATTAGATCAAAAATGAAGTAATATTGTGAAATATTATGATTTAAAATAACTGTTTTCTATTTTAATGTATCTTAATGTAATTTATTCCTGTGATGGCAAAGCTGAATTTTCAGCAGCCATTACTCCAGTCTTCAGTGTCACATGATCCTTCAGAAGTCATTCTAATATGCTGATTTGATGCTCAATAAACATTTCTTATCTTTATCGAATGCTGAAAACAGTTCTGCTGCTTAATATTTTTGTGAAAACTGTGATATATTACCTTCTTGGATTTTTTTTTGATGATTAGAAAGTTCAAAAGAACAGCATTTATTTTAAACAGAAATCTAAATGTTATAAATGTCTTCACATTAGTAGATGATTAATAGACTGAAATAATTATTTAAGTGTGATTAATTTCAAATATTTGTTTTAAAATGTAAATATTATATACATTAGTATATATTTTCTTTCCCTAAAAGAGGAACTGAATGCACTACTAGAAAATAAATATCTATGACATATAAACTGATGCAGCAGTGTCCTCCAGTGGCCTCAAAACAATGTTAGTACTAGGGATGGGTATCCCCATCGTTAGTATTACCACTCTTACCGATACTGCTTATCGATTCGGTACTTTAACGGTATTCTTATCGGTACTTTTTGTTTTATATATATATATATATATAAGACAATATATTGACACACATCGGATTTTCTCCCAACTGTTCTCCACTTCAGACATAAACTGTGTTTAAGTAAATACTCTCCAAGCCGGCCATTTTGACATTTTTTGTGTGTATTTGATTGTTTGGACATGTGCCCGAAGCTCAAAGTGTAATTTGTTTGTCCGTTTTGGAGCACGCCGCGCGCACACGTCAGCCTGAGGAACAGCGTCTCTTGTGCGGATTGTGCTTTCAACATTTTATTATCAAACATGTCCCGCAATTTAGCAACAGTAAAGACGGCATCTTACAACAATCACCGATTGAGCTGATTCTGACGTTAAGTTTGGGTTTTAGGGAGGAACGAATGTGCACCGCTGTGAAGGGAAAGAAGTTGCGCAATACGAAACGCAGCTAGTTTTTAATAGCTTTACCTCATGTCTTCTTTTGTATAATCCTTAGAAGCCAAAATCGAAATAAAAAAATAAAATTAGCTTAATAAAACAGCCACAGACCTAAAGTGTAAGCAGATGTTTGAATGTTAATTCTCTCTTCTATCACAATTAAACAGGGCTTTCTTGTTGCGCATGCTGAAGCTCCTCCGCGTGAGCGCGATCTCGCTTCTGAACTGCGAATAGCAAAAATGCATCATAGACAAATGTTTGAAAAACAGCTGGCGACTCTGGTGAGATAGAATTTGCAAGATAATGTATATATAGCAATAATAAATGTATGTGTTTTATTAATTTCTCCAGTACCGATAGCAGAACCGTTAACGTCAGAGCTTATCGATACTCCGGTCTTTCATAATTTAGCCCCGGGACCGATTAAATACCGGGTTTCGGTACCCATCCCTAGTTAGTACCATCAATGTGTTTCATACTTCATCATCTGAATTTCATTTATAAATACATTAGCCATTAAGAAAACCTTTACCGATAAATCTGGATGTAGCATATGTGATATTTACTTTTATCTTTTTCAAACCAGTCTTAAGAAATTGTAAAAAACATAATAAAACAATTAAAAATGTAAAAACATAACATTTACATTAAATATAGGTTAATATAATAACTTATATAATAACTAATAACATAAGCAGCCTAAATGTTTTAGAATAGGACAGATACGTATCAAATGTATCAAAACAGAAATTAATCTTAATTAAAATAAGTGAAAGTCAATCAAGCTAACTTCTTAGGGTGATTAACGTGTTTAGTAAAATATGCAGAGAATTATACCAAACTCCCTCTCATTATAAAAGTGCATTAACAGACAATGTCTTACTCTCTGGGGTGACCTCTGTGGACTTGGTGAAGTTTGGCGTGGTCTGTTTAAAGACTTTGGTCCTCTCCCCACCAACAACCACTTGGGCACCCAGCAACGGGACAAGCACAGCCAAACTCTGTAGTGTCATAGCGACGAGTGAGTCATTCGTATCTCTCATTCCCAGCAAAACCTGCAAGATAAATTGTGGGAAATAACTGAAACAATCCCAGTATCAACTTAAAAACATCCTGAATTTACTCATTTTTCGAAAGAATTCAGTATCCCTAAGCTGTTGATACAAACACATACATTTTCACAGTACCTGAGGAAGAATCAGATTTTTCAGTTCTTCGTGAGGAAAGAACTCAGCATAGATGTGAATGTGGGAGAGAAGCACAATCCTGACATGCTCCTCATTCACCTTATAGAGCTTAAGGAGCTGAGGAACCACGTATCTCCGATACAAAGACAAAGACAGAAGACACTCCTCACCGGTGCTCACACTCGAGTCTGTACATCAGAAAACAGACATGTCAACTTCATAACTAAGACTAATGCTACTAAACAAGTGGACAATAAGCATCTCCTAAAGGTTTACTGACTGGTTCTACCTTGCTTAGGCCGTAAGAGGTGAGGAAGAAAGCTTTTGACAGCAATGGGCTCAGCAAACACCAAAGAATTGAGCAATTTAGGTGTCAGGCGTGTAGCAATTAACTCCTCTGGGAGGTTCTGAACTCGGTCCAAAAGAAACCTGCAGAAACGCACTTAGTTAAGCACAACACTTCACCCTTCTAGAGTAATAAAATCATGCATTTGAAAGGGAAGCTTACTTGAAGAATTCATTCTTCTCCTCCTCATTTTTCAGGGTCAAACTCTTCATAAAATTCATGATATCTAAGAAGTCATTTCTATAAGAATTAAATATTGCAAAGTTTAGTATTTAAATCATTTAATTATCTTAATAATCTTCCTTCAATACAGGCAAAATTAATGTTTGTAAAATTAAAATTGATTTTAAAAGACCACGATTGATCAGAATTTTTTTTTTTATCAAAAAAGTTTTCAAAAGCGAACCTGAAGAACTTGTGAGTCAGCAGACTGCTGAGAGATGGGCGAGACATGGGGTCAGGGGTCAAGAGGCTGGCCTGCAGCATGTTCTTTAGACTCTCCAATAAATCATCTGAGACTGAGACAGAAAGTTTGGATGGAGGAGCACATGGAGGTTACAAAAATGGGGAACAGACATGGAAAAATAAATAAAAACACGCAAGAAAGAGGAAATGAATTTTAGTGAGACTAAAAAAAAAAGATAGCACAAAAGCAATAGAGCATATGTTTTCAGTGAGGCCCTGCTCCAAAAAACAGGCATAAAAGCCAAAAGGTTGCATCACCATTACAGTGCTCATGTGGATCTTTTTGTCTTTGAACATGTAGACATCATAACCTGCCCTGAATGGAAAACTTGTACCCGGCATGTAAAATCGTTTTGAACGCAGTCGTCAGTCCATTAACAATTATGTCACGTCTATGCAGTAAGGGCTTAGCAACTACCACAACGGGATGAATCTTAGACATACTCCGCCTGCTTTACATGCGTCTGTTGAATTAAGAGTGTTACTAACCATGTCCGGTCAGAAGTGGAAGAAGGTCCTCCACCATTACTCCGAATGAAAAAGCGTCTCGGGAGTGGGCATGATTGTCAGGAAGAGTTTTGAATCCTTCAAGCTACAAATAAATTAATAATAATAAAAAAACATTAAATTGCTGAGACATAATGATCAGGACTGTCGTCAGTTTTTCATTTTGTCCCAGGCCTTGTAAATTCTGGCAACAAATCAGAATATGATTACATATACTACCATTCAAATGTTTGGGGTTGGAAGGATTTTTAAAATGTTTTTGAAAGAAGTCTCTTATGTTCACCAGGGCTGCATTTATTTGATTAAGCACACAGTAAAAACAGTAATATTGTGAAATATTACTACAATTTAAAACAGCTGTTTTCCATTTTAATATATTTAAAAAATATAATTTATTCCTACAATGGCAAAGCTGAATTTTCATTCTAATATGTTGATTTGGTGCATAAGTAACTTTTCTTATTATCAATGTTCTTACTATTATAAAACAGTTGTGCTGCTTTGTTGTACATTTGTTTTCTCAAGATTCTTTGATAAATAGAAAGTTTAAAAGAACAGCGTTTATTTGAAATAGAAATCTTTGCAACATCATAAATGTTTTTCCTGTCAATGCATCCTTGCCGAGTCTAAGTCTTTATTTCTTTAAAAAAAATACAAATATGGTTCCTACCTTCTCCTCAGGAGGAATGGCACACTTTTCCCTAACATTCTGGATACTTCTGAGAAACTGGAGAGGAAGTCACACATACAAAGTGTTACAGTACTCAACTTTGCCTGTATTTGTTATTAAAGGTATTTAACCAGTTGTAACAGAACTGTGCCATTAAAAATGTAATTTCCCTTAATCTTTTGAAACAAAAGAGAAATTGAGTACCCGAGGGTAAAAAAAACAAAAAAGATTTGCGCACCCTTTAAATTATGTATAAAGCATAAATCAACACTTGTCACCTCTGGTGTTGCCTCTGAAAACTTGCAGACAGTTTCCATCCCCCCGAGTTTCCAATGGCCATCTTCACTGACAAACACTGAGGATATGCACACATTGTTGTGACTTGATTTGCCCTAAGAGATGAGAAAGAGAAATTATTTAGTTAAGTTAGTTACAGTGCACAGCATAAATGAGTACGCCCCCTCTGAAACTTAGTCTTTGCTTAGAAGACATGTTATGGTTTTTTAGAGATATAATATTCCAGCAAGTCTGCTTGATCAGTTACCAAAGAAGAATGTTAAAATTATTCAACAAAATACCATTTTCTTATCAAAGAGATAAAATGTGTTGCAAAAATGAGTACACCCTCCTGAAAGTTAATAAAAAAATTAATTCTGGTGTAAAGGTTAAGGCAAGTATTGATCAACAGGTAAGTATGTTGAACCAAAACTGTTAAAGGCAAGTAATTTCTTGATAATTAAGTGTTATATGGCCCACTGAATCATACTCAGACTTAATGCTGACAACAATGAAACCACTTGAGAGAGAACTGTCAGGAGATTTATTTCTTAGCATAAAAGAGGACAATGGTACAAGAGGAATACCAAATTATTGTTTTAAGTGTGAAAATATAGCCAAAGTAACACAGAAATTCAAAAACAATGGACTTGTGAAAAGGCCCCTGAAATAATCAGGTCTTCACTTTAAGCTTTAATTTAGTGATGAGTGAGTTTTTGCTAGAAAAAGAGCAGGAGAAGCACTGTGAAAGTGTCTCAGAGCTGGCAAAAGCTGTGAAACGAGTGACACTTTATCTCAAAGAGTAAGATGCAGCATGCAGAAGTGACAATCATGGTTGTTTATCCACACCAGAACTACCGACTGTAGCCAAAGCACAATAAACTCATGTAGCTTTTTCCAAGGCAGCTGTGGGGGATTCTGTAGAGACCAGCAGAGCAACACTCCCCATTAAAGACCAGGGCATTTAAGGAGGTCGTCCTCCAGGAGTTAAACAGCACAAATGTGAAAATTTGTCATGAACTTGTACACTCAGTGCCAAGAAGTGTCAGAGCAGTATACTTAGAGTTATGGAGGACATATTAAGTTCTAGAATATTACATCATTAAGAAAATACATCTTTTATATTTAATCAGAGGGGTGTACTCATTTATGCTGTGCACTGTAAATTGTCTAAATTAAAAAAAAAAAACAATAACAAATGTATAAAAATAATCAAATAAAACCATATTTAAAACAATAATTAAATGCGTCTTACCCTGTCATGCAGAAAGACTAGTGCTTGCAAAAGGTCATAGAGGCCTGCGCAGATCTCCTCTGGAGTAAGATTGTCTAGCAACCGTTTTAATGGTTGAACTGGTTCGGTCACTAAATGTATACCTCCATCCTGCACTGAGCATGACAGGAAGCGAAGAAGACATGGATGCCTTAATGTCTTCAAGTGCTGTAAAGGAAGATGTATTAATCAGGTAAATTTATTTGACTGAAATGGCTGAGAAATTTAGAGATTTATGTGTTAGACTTGTTATTTTTTATATACAATTTGTATTAAGTGACTACTATTATTCTAAGATGTGGAAAATAATAATAGAGAATCTGTGAGTAGGTGTGTCCAAACTTTGGACAGGTAATGTATGTCATTGGTGAGGTTACATAGCAGCTGTTTACTTTTACCTTGGCAGCTTTACTGACTTTATCCTCATTGTCTTGCTTATGCACAAAGACGGAGGCAGGCTTGCCATCCCGGAGGAGCGCAGAGTACATGGTAAGACCAGACGGCAGTGTCAGCAACGGCTCTTCCAGCACACAGCTTGGCAGCACACTGCTATCAGCACCCATCCTTACACTGAGGTGGTATCTGCCTATCACGCTGTCTGTGAAAAAAAGTAATGAATATCTGTACTACAAAAAAAACATGCACATGAATATCTCCTTGATATGTATGCTGCTAATTACAGATTCGTTTCTAACAAACAGATTTTGGCTTCACAAGCTCTTAATTGATGGACTGGAGTGGTGTGATGACAGACTGTCACAAGGCAATACAATAACCTTCCACTTTTGGGTAACTGAGTATTCATTGACATGCAATGATAAACAGCATGCAAGATGTCAAAAAGCAGCAGAATGTTGGTTATAATTTGAATTCAATGCTCTAACCTGGCTTTCGAGGACAATCTGAAAATAACATTCAGATCACAGTGATAACAGTGATGACTGGCATATGGTTGCAAATTGCAATGACATGTACGTTTTCCAGTCAACGTGTCATTTTAGGGATTCTGGACAGGGCATATTTATACTGTATCAAGACTGACAGAATCACACTGGACAAGCTCTTAACGTCATATATTAGATTGATTTGGTTCGCTTGTTAATTGTTGCTCGGTATTCCGGAAAAGTGTTTATTTAGTGTGCTGATCTATTCCTTACAGGACATCTGTACAGCGAGCAGACTACCTGTATGGCTGCGTCACCTCGCAGGAAGCGAATTGCCTAGGAAAACCAGTTTTCCTTTCCAGCAGACAGCATTATTGCAAAAAAAAAATCTCAGCGTTTGCTTTCCGTTACCTTCGACCAAGTTTTTGAGCCGCGAACAAACACTTTAAATTCATTTTCTCTACAACAAATCAGTCGACAGTTTGACAGACTGCATCGATTACGGCACGACGCACAACTTCCTGTTCGCAAACGATAAACACCGGTTCTTCCCGTTATAGATTTGGACGAAACCATCTTGTTGTACAGGGGTGCCCCTTCTCTCAATAACGACAGGGGAATACATCTTTCAAGACTGTCTTTTAGCTCAGCATTTTACGCAATTGGGATTCTTTTTTTTTTTAAGTGTTTGTTCCACGCGGCTGCATATGAAGGTGTTTAAAGTGCACTGTATACATTTAGTTGATTCGTATCCACCGAAATATTGTCAATGGTTTTCCCCTTCGGTGGTGTGGTGGTTGGTTGACCAAACTGTGCATGAGCTATTTGATCAGTGTTGTCAAGTCCGCGGTTTTCCCGCGTAATTGGGCTACTTTAAAGGGGTCCTATTATGCTCTTTTACAAAGTCTTGCTTTTGTTTTTGGGGTGTACTAGAACATGCTCTCATGCTTGGTGGTTCGAAAAACGCATTATTTTTCACATAATTTACATTATTAAAATACCTTTCTCCCCAGCCTGGCTCAAACGGCTCCATTAGTTCCGGCTCTGATGAAGGTTCGATGTTTCCGAAAAACAAAATGTGTTGTGATTGGTTAGCTGTCCCAGTGCGTTGTGATTGGCGAACAGCTTAGACGGTGTTTCAGTACTGCCACGCCCCTTGCTCCGTGTTTCAACAAAAGCTTTTGCCGAATCCGGCAGGCACTGTACTCCCTCGTGTTGTGGAAACTGTCCTCAGTAAAATGCGCAGCACACAATAGCAAATTGGGGTTATAATGCTCAGGAACAGAGTTAAAAAATAAATAGCAACCACTGTTTCCTGACATCATCCGCTTTCGGAAGCCCAAACAAAGACGTTTGGGCACGGAGGTGAAAAAAAAAACAGCGTTTCAGGCGCACCGGACGAGGAGCGCAGCGTCGCGCCACATCTTTAAAATTCAAATACATTATTTTCTATGAGTATAGGCACACCGGCGGCACCGTTCGGCATCTGTCCGCGGTGCCCATCTACGTCGTGTTATACTTGTAAGAATTGTTCTAGACATGCCGAAATTTTTAAGCTACAGCACCGCAGCTCTTCGTTTTCTCTGATGCACTAACTCTGCAGCAGCGTCTTCTTCATCATCTCGTCTGATGCGCTCACTCAACCAAGCGTTCTAACCACAACCTCGCCCCTCCCCACCCCCCAACCATTCAATTAAAAAAGTGAAAAAGCATAATAGGACCCCTTTAACACTGTTGCCACAGGTTGTTTTTCATGTCCGCAGGTTGAAGCGACTTCAATAACGTGATATTTAGCCCCTGGAATGCCAATTCTAGCAGGGGAACCCCGCCAAAAAAGGTGTATTTTACCCCCCAGAACGCATTGTTAACTGGGGACCCCCTCGAAATGCCATTGGGCTAGTTTTGGGCTAGTTTTAAGTATCGATTGGGTGGGGTTTCTTGTGAAAACCTGGCAACCTTGTATTAGTAGAAGTAGTAGTACTATTATTATTATTATTATTAATCATAATAATATTAATAATATTAATGCTAAAACGGGTCTGGAAGATAAATTAAGGAAAAAATTGTAATAAAATAAAAGTATGCGTGCAATGTAAACAACACAATAATTTTTTATATAACAAAAAAATATACATAGAAGAATATTTAAATGAAAAAGAATGTTTATTAATAACTGCAAACGGTAACACGTTACAATAAGGTTCTATTAGTTAATGTTAGTTAATGTATTAACTAACATGAAAAAACAATGAACAATACATTTATTACAGTATTTATTAATCTTTGTTAATGATTGTTAATGAAAATACAGTTGTTCATTGTTAGTTCATGTTAATTCACAGTGCATTAACTAATGCTAACAAGCACAAATTTTGATTTTAATAATGCATTAGTAAATGTAGAAGTTAACATTAACTAGGATTAATAAATGCTGTAGAATTATTGTTCATGCTTAATTCATGTTAACTAAAGTATTTAATGTTAACTAATAAACCTTATTTTAAAGTGTTACCCTGCAAACTAATAATAAATAAATAGTCTGTGATGTCACCCAGCAAACTTTGTAAATGTTTTTGACAGGCACATACAGTGGGGTGGGGGGTGTTCAAGTCTGTTTGACCATGTGGATCACCGCACCCTTGCTAACGAGACGATTACCAATTCAGCACTGACTGTATAATTGGACTGACAGGGGAAAACCAACACATCCTGCCTCTATATAAAAGTGAAGATCAATGCAGGTGAAGAAACAGAGGCTTGTGATTCCAACAGTGAGCAACCGAGATGGCCACATATCTGTCCTTACTGCTGCTGTTTGCATATGCCTCCACAAGCTCTTCAGATCAAAGTAAATCAGCAGAATATCTATCTACTCTGCCAGTCAAATGTTTGGAATAAAGTTTTTTTTTATGTTTTGTATAACATCATTAAAAAAACTAAATTATTCCAAACTTTAACCAGTATCTATCTATCGATCCATCCATCCATCCATCTATCAATATAACAGTGAACTGTTTTTACTCTCAAACATGCACTGATTTCTGTTGACACTGCAAATAATTAACTCATCTCATGTTGTGTTTGTCTCTGTGTCTAAACATACTCTAAACGTGAATTCTCAATCAAAGTCTGTTCTCTGTAAGTAAACACTGTTCCCTGTCCAGGTAGCTGTAAGGGTCGTTGTGGAGAAGGCTACTACAGAGGAAGTTTGTGCCAGTGTGACTATGAGTGTCTGAGCTTGAATGAGTGCTGTACAGACTTTACAGAGTTGTGTACTACAAGTAAGGTTTCATATGAACTCTCCTCTGGGGCTGTTTCATTAATATTGGTGTAGCATTTGCTGTGAATGCCATGAGTACTCGGGTGTAGTCTAGTCTTTGTAACAGTCTATTGAATCATTTTGATGAGACTGCATTGCTATTATTTCTGATCACAGAGGACTCATGCAAAGGATGCTGCGGGGAGCCTTTTAATAGAGGCAATCTTTTTCACTGCGATATTGATTGTGTCTTATACAATCAGTGCTGCACTGATTATGAGAGCATGTGCTTGGTGGAAGGTAAGAATGTAAACTACAAGGAGTATGTGTGTGTAGACGTTAAAGAAACTACAGCATATCTGAATTAAATAATTCTTAAATAAATGAGCATTGATAATGCTGCAAACGCATGTGTGGTTGTAAATAGATTTGCAACAACTGATACTAATTGTATGTTTTGATGTGACTAACATTTGCAAAATGACTGATTGCAAAAATATATAAACTGCATACATATTACTACTATAGAAATATCAAAATTTTGCGGTTGGTAAGATTTTTTAAAGTTTTCGAAAGAAGTCTTATGCTCACCATGCAGGGCTGCATGTATTTGATCAAAAATACAGTAAAAACTGTAACATTATGAATTATTATTACAATTTAAAATAACAAATCGATGTAGATTTGTTGCTTAGTAGTCCTTTTATCTTCTTATTTTTTTTCAAAATTCTCCAATGACTAAAGTTCAAAAGAACAGTGTTTCTTTACAATTGTAATCTTTTAGGTCTTTACTGTCACTTTTGATTAATTTAATGCATCTTTGCAGAATAAAAGTATTAGTTTCTTTAAAAATATATCCAACTGACCCCAAACATTTGAATGGTAATATATATTATTTATTAATGAAAATAATTAACAACAGAAATGTGGAATTACAGATGTATCCATCCATTTGTTTAACATTATAAAGCTGCTTTGACACAATCTGTATTGTATAAAGCGCTATATAAACAAAGGTGACTTGACTTGATTTGCATGCATCTAATTTTGCCCTGATTTTACGCTTATCTCTGTGACTGTCACAGATACTGCCTTAAAACCAAGAAACACTGCCACCACAGCTCAAAGGACCGCTAACCTATGCCTAAACATAAAGAATAAAAAGTCTACAGGTATAATTACTGTAGCTTTGCACAAATAACCAAATCAAAGTGTATTGATCTTTTGCTTCATGTAACTGTTGACTGTAGTAACAGTACTCTTAAAGTATAGTTGACGTCTTTTTTTTTTCTTTTGGTAGAAACCTCCAATGAGGAGATGACCAATGATGAAGGGATTGGAGGTGAGTGTTTTTCTTTGTTACTTCTTATCTTTTTTTCCCTGTAGGAGCACTTGTTGAAAAAGGAATCATAAACTAGTTTACATTGACATTTGATTATGATCATTGAAAAAGCAGATGTCTATACAGCAGACAACATTTTCTATACTTAAGATAATTGCCCGTATGCCAAGACACACCTCAGTTTCAGTCAATATGGTTTTGCAGCCATAGGCAAAACCATTGTACTCAGGTGAAATGACTGAAATTGTGTTCTTATGCTGAAGGAGAAGAGTTAACGTTCCCTGAGGATAAAAGTGAGTCCACACCTTCTGAGGGCCTTGGTGAGCAATAATAATCATAAGCTTTATTTGTTAAATATGCAAAATGCCACAAAAAGCAACATTTGTTCACAAAGATATGTCAATGATTATAAAATTAAACATTTCACTTTTATTTTGTCAAACTGATGTCCCAGCTGAGACAATGTTTAATGTGCATGTCGACCATAATTGTAGTAGTTTTGTCCTCTCCAGATGCAAGCACCATACTCCCTGCTGATGAGAACCCAACAGAAGGTCCATCAAGCATAGCACCAACAGAAGGTCCTATAAGCACAGCCCCAACCAAAGGTCCTTCAGGGACAGTGCCAACAGAAGGTCCTACTAACACAGCACCAAAAGAAGGTCCTACTAACCTTCTAAGGTTTTTTTTTTTTAAAGAAAGTTTTGGATAATTGTATTACTTTGTTTTGTTTCTTAAATATTTTTTTTAATGGTTTTTTTTTTTTCCTTTTACAGATGATTATGACACTAACCTCTGCAGTGGGCGTCCAGTCAGTGGTTTGACTACTCTCAGAAATGGTACAATTGTGGTGTTCAGAGGTCAGTACCAGGTGGTACAACATACTCGCTTTATAGTTACACTATTTATGTTGGTTCAAATAATTTATCTTTTCCATTTTACACAGAGTAGAATTTTGGGGAAAAGAAATAATTATTAATCAAAAATTAAATGGAAAGCTTCAAAGTGTAGGGATCTGTGAAACCAAATGTTAAGTGTGAAAAAATGCCACTTTTGGTTTCTTCTCTATAGGACATTATTTTTGGACACTGGACAAACATAGAAATCCTGATCCTCCTCAGTTAATTACAAGTGTGTGGGGAATCCCATCTCCCATCGACACGGTTTACACCCGCTGCAACTGCCAGGGCAAAACCTACTTCTTCAAGGTTGATACATAGTCATTAGGACAAAACACTTCAATTCACTACAGACTGAGAATCACAGAAAATTAGAACAGAAGTGGTGTCAAATTAAATGCTCATCGACAACTGATATGTCCTGTTTTTGCATATTTCCCAGGGAAAGAACTACTGGAGGTTTGAGAATGGTCTGATGGATCCTGGCTTTCCCAAACCCATCAGCATGGGCTTCGGACAGATTGGTCATATCACAGCTGCTTTATCTATACCTAAGTACAGAAGCAGAAAAGAGTCTGTAATCTTCTTCAAAAGAGGTAAGAATTGAAAGAATGTACATGTACATTCTGTAAGCACACTATGGGTGCTTGTTTTTATTAGGTGTGTCAGTGTTGACTTTCAAATTGATTTCTGCAGGTGGGATGGCGCAAAAGTACACATACAAGGTTACTCCAAATTGTGGGAAAAAGCCAAGAATTCCTATGTTGACAGTGAGGACGAGAGCCAGACGACAAGCTGGTAAAGAATCACAAATTTGATTAGAAAATAATGCCATTTCAAACAACACAGCATTACGTTTTTATCACGTTTAAATGCCAAAATAATAAGAAATTAGATGTAAAGGAAGAGGGGAAGGTTGTGTGTTGACAAGCATTTGTGCAGACATGTGGAAAAGTGAAAATACCATGTATAGTACTTCCTTGGAACAGATGTTTCACCAAGGCTTCAAACAGGACATTTTGTTCCATGTGAGGCCTAACAGACCAGACAAGTGACCTTAAACAGTTTAACTGACACAGAACTCTGAGCATTTTGATTCATTTTAGGATATTTTCTTTTCCCAGCTGCAGCTCTGGGGCAAGTTATCAATATCTCAAAGACCTGGAGAGGATTTCCGACCATGGTGACCTCAGCTGTGTCTGTACCCTCAAGGGTGAAAGAGGGATACAAGTATTACATATTCTCTCAAAGTGAGTGTTATGTCATTCATTAAAGCTGGTACTGGACTCTGTCCCAGCACAGTTTCAGGTTACAGCTAATTAACTTCTCAACCAGGGTGGAGATTTATGCCCGAACGCAGCTAAATTTGTCATGAAGGACAACTGAAAGCCTGGCTAATGTATCTCTCAGCCAGTATTTTAGTATTACTTATATCCTTTTATAGTATTGATTAATTAGCTTTTATTTTATATATATTTTACATTTTTTAATTTGAAAGTTTTAGGCTTTTTTTAATTAATATCTTCATTTCATTTAGTTGCCAAGGCAATTTTTCTAATTTAAGTTTTTCCATCTAATATTTATATTTACCAATAATGATTTCTTTACAGTTTGTTTAAATTAATTAAAACACTGCTCTCAATGTCACATTTCTGTTCTTGTCTTTCACAGACAATTATCACAGCATCAAAATGGAAAGAGAAAAACCAGTGATCCTCAAACCTGCTACAGGTCCAAAGGAAACCTCGGCAACCAGCTTCTTTAAATGCCCAGAAACCCAGAAAAACTGAGTCAATC
>NW_015544175.1:1814993-1836650 GCF_001515605.1 Sinocyclocheilus anshuiensis
CCCTCATGCCATTTGTGGTAAATTTATATTTTTAGTGATGCACCTGTCTTAGGTGCAGTGCAAAACAACCTTTGATAGTAATGCTGCATCTTTGGAGATGGAATTAAGGACAAACAAAGACTTCCTTCAAAACAATTTTATTGTACGGATGTAAAATCATTAAAATAACATTGATGGATTGCTCAGAGCATTAAACTAACAAGCAAAAATTATAATACATTGACAAGCAGACCAAAAGTATGGCTGTGTTCTTTTGGAGCTATTAATTCAGAATGTGTTGCTTCAGAACTGCTTCACCTGGCAAAACGTCCCCTCACACACGTGATGCCATCTACAAGAAAGATGTCAAATCCACTTGATTATGTTAAATATTACTGTGTTAATACAGCTGGGTTAAAAACTAAATGTCTGAAAAAATAAAAATAAAGATATTTGCCACATTTGGAGAAAATTGTTCATATTCTTACCTCTCTTTACAAAGCCCATTGAACCACGACCACCAGTCCACTGTCTCCCAGATCCCGTTCGGACTTTAGGAGGCTGAGAGCTGCTTGTGTCTGAGAGAGAAATAACGCAGAGTTTGTGAAACCGATATGAGATATTGGAGGTTTGCGTAATTTTAGTATGTGTGAGTGTTTGTACCTGCAGAACTAGATGAAGGTTCCTGGCTTGTGGAAGGCAGACTGGCCTCCTCTGAGGGCTGGGCTGGTTCCTCCGCCTCAGTCTGTGACACAGCATCAAGTGAAGCTTCAGCACTGCAGAAATATTTATCAGACAGTTATTTTAATAAACACATTCTACACCACCTACTCCATTATGGAGTCCATGATCTCTCAATAAATTTAACTTCTTATGTCACAACAATGGAAGTAAATTGTGATGCCAGTGTCTCGTTTGGGTAGATTCAAGGGCTCATGTTTACCTGTCTCCTGCATCCATGAACAAGTCGTCTCTCTCCTCCATTCCACTAGGGCCTGCAGGAGCACTAAGGCCGGGTGTGGAGGTGCTCACCATGGGCACAGACTGAGAAGCATGCTCAATTGCTTCAGATGCCACAGTCTCTGATAAAATTGTCACTGAATGGATTAAAAAAAAAGATGATTTAACCAACTGTAAAATGGTAGAGTGAAGAGAATTAGGTATATAATGGGATACTAAAACTATTTTGATATAGCTTGTCATCATCCCTCTGTTCACCATTTTGAAGGAGCGATTTAATTCTCAGTAAATTAAAATGCACAAAAAGTGGCCACTGCATAATCTTGCACTTTTCCAAGATTATTTTAAAATTATTTAGACTATTAAGGTGGATTGATTTGTACGTACCAGGAGCGGCAATCTGTAGTGGGGTTGTGGGCACACTGCGTCCTCCTGACTCCTCCTCATGAGCTCCAAGGAAAACAGAACTCTCAAACATGCCTAAACCTGAAGAACACACAGAAGACAGCATTAAAAGAATAACCAACCAACATCTGACAGAAAGGGCAGTTAAAGAAGTCATTAGTCTGAAAGAATATAAGGTAATGTGTGCTACCTTGTGAGGGCAGCAGGCAAAGGTCTGAATGAGAGGAGCTGGTCTGCGGGAGGTCATCTGAAGGACCGAATCGAAATCGTGATACGCCTGCGACCTGTGGAGAACTTCATACAACAGAAGAAATCACTCATGTGGCTAAATGAAAAAAAATACAACCACAGCGAAGTGTAAAGGCAAAAATGCATACTGGATTGCTTCAGCAAATCCGTCTGAGCGAGGAGGAGGAAGTGTAGGGGTACTAGGAACCATCCTGTCATCATCCTCATAGAAATGCTGCTGTTGGAAAAGCAAGAAAAAAAGATAAAGACAGAGATTGATTGACAAACATTCAAGCTCAGATGCAAACACACCACACAACCAAACCAAGAACCAAAAAGCAACTCACTGCACTACTGGCCATTCCAGAAGTAAGCTGGAGGCCTCGTCCCATTGACGGCCGTCGAACTGGGAGCCTCTGCAGACACATGCAAGTTATTTTTTAAATGCACATTCCAAGCAACGCCAACAACAGCAAACTAAGAAAAAGCTCCTCAAGCTATGCCACACAGTACACTGAGACCTTTGCACACACCTGGACTTGTGGAGGGGGTCCCAACTCTTGAGCAGGTGGGGCCAAGATGTTTAGACGAGGTGGAAGAGGATGCTGAGGTCTCCTGGGTGATTGGGGGTGAGGTCGAGGGGCAGAGCTGGTGACAGGTGCTTCAAAAGCATCCAATGTGCTAGTTTCAACTAAGCCGCCACATACAGATGAAAGGAAAAGAGAAGGTGCTTTAAAACACCAACAACTGACTTCATGAAGCTTGAAAGCCTCAATCCTTTTCATTGTAAATACATGGAAAGATCAACATGATGGATGCTACCACACGTCTTTTCAGACAGTTAGGTCATGCTGACTTACAGCTCTGAGAATCTGCCATGCGTTGGGTGGAGTCTGTCGCTCCAAGACTTTCCTCTGTCTCAGTGCCTGGATCTGTGGGATCAGGGCCCTTGAAAAGGTTGGTGTGGAAGAGAGGTAGGGCAAGGTAGAGGTAGGGCAAGAATTAGCAGAAAGAACATTTCTAGTTAATTTCCTGGGTATAACGTTTTGATTTTTACATACACAGAGAACGTTTGTCCAAAGCTCTTTAGAGCAGAATGGGTTTTAATGACTTTATTATCATAAAAGATGTGTAAAGGGTGCATAGTCAAACTGAGCCTGTTGCACCAGCTATTCATAAATATATTGCATAATGGCAAGCAGCGGTTGGATCATTAAAATGGCATGAGACAGCTCACATCGGAAACTTATGCTTTCATAAACATCTCTGATGTTCAGTCCAAATGTAGGTGTTTGTGCTACACTAAAACCACTTGTCTACACTAGGGTTGGGCAAACTGAACTGAAGAACTAACTCACTTTCAATTCAACAACCGCATCCCAAAGGATGTTTAATTGGAATGATGGGAAAGGGAATTTACTGAAAATCACTTCATAGATATCCATTCACATGAAGGAAATTTCATTAGGCCAGCACAAGCTTTGTAACAAAAACCATGCATAGATCATAATTTAAGACTAATTATGGCCATTTTTTCCTCAAGTAATTAGAGGAAGAACACTACCGTTCAAAAGTATTTAAAGAAATTAGTACTTTTATTCAATTCTTGATCAAAGTGACAGAAAAGGCATTTATAATGTTACAAAATGTTTCCGTTCTTTGAACTTTTTATTCAAAGAATGATAGTATAACATTTCCACAAAAATCCAATTGATAAGAAATGTTTGAGCACCAAATCAGCATATTAGAATGATTTCTGAAGAATCATGTGACACTGAAGAATGGAGTAACCGCTGCAAAAAATTTGGAATAATTTGGAGCTTTGACATCACAGAAATAAATTACATATATTAAAATATAAAACATCTTAAGTTGTAATATCTCACAATATTCCCATCTTCATTTATCAAAAAAATTCAGCCTTGCTGAACATGAGACTTCTTTCCAAAAATAAATAAATAAAATTAATTAATTAATAGATGATATTTTATCATCATGATAATTTTTTTTCATATCAGTCGATATTAGGTGTGTAACGGTACACAAACATTTACACATACGTACCTCGGTTTTGACATCACGGTTCGGTACAGTTTCGGTACAGCAGGGGGGAAAACACATTTTTTTTTTTTAATTAAACAGTGGTTCACTGAACAAATTGCTCTTTCTTTAAATAAATTCAGTTATAAATCAAATTTTCTTAGGGATAAAAATCTACCTCGACTTTAAACCAGGGGTGGGCAAACTTGGCCCTTCCAGGTCACTTTCCTTCAGAGTTTAGCTCCAACTCTAATCAAACACACCTGATACAGCTAATCATTGTCTTCAAGACTACTAGAAGGCTACAGGCAGGTGAGTTTTATCAGGGTTGGACCAAATCTCTGCAGGAAAGTGGCCTGGAAGGGCCAAGTTTGCCCATCACTGCTCTAAACTATAGTGTGAGCCCTTTTTAGGCCTACTATAAGGTTACAGTTAACAACAGAGCCCAAACTTAAATTTAATTACTATTTATTTTTAAATATAACAAGCAACACTCAACTTAAAACAAATGTATGCAAACATGTAAATTGCACATAATGCAGTTTTTAAATTCACTTCTAAATTATAAAAATTCTATTTGTTGTTGAAATATATTCATTTACACAGTGCCTCTCATAACTCGTTTCACAACAGATTTATTTAAACATGAAATAATTAATACATCACTAACAGGTAAAGTAAAATATAAGTTTTATAAAAATATAAATCTAGACTTCATTTATAGCGCACTAACGAGCTGTGGACACTGATGACGTGTCTGAGGTAAATGAAATGCTACGTGACATTTTGTTTACAAGCTGTTTTATCAGTTTTTCAACACTGATTGAAGGATTCCATGAGGCGTGAGATGTTCATTCATGTTTATTTCGTGTTAAAACTAGTAATAAAGAGGGAAGGGATGATCGCGCTGCCATTGAGGCGTTTATACGGCGATCTGTCTCCTCCACATCAAAGACTGACAAACCGGCATTTATTGTTTAAATTTCCTGAAAAAAGGACATAATTTGAAAGATTAGACTTTGTTTCTTATCAAAAGTAACAATATATAAAACTGGAAGTTTCCAATGAAATTCCGCTCGTGCAGTGGTTAAAACAACGCTGTATTTGTTCGGTACACATGCGTACCGAACCGAAAGACACATACCGAAAATTTTTGATACGAATACGTGTACCGTTACACCCCTAGTTGATATCGATAATTATGACGATACATTTCAAACCTTTATTTAAAGTTTAAAGGCAGATTTTTGTAGTGAAAGTGAAAGTTATAGAAACGAGACCATTAATTGTAGTTTTAAACTACTCTTTATAGTCAGAACATGACAAACACTCCAAGTTTTTAATTTTTCCTTAAAATAAATATATTTAATAGAAACATTTATTTCTTCGTTTCTGCAAGTTCTAACGGCTGATATTGTTTCAAATCATGAAACAGGTTTGTGCTGCCTGACTTTGATGATGTGTACCTTCAGCAAAGTTTGCAGTGCAGGCTGCTATATATATATATTATTTTTTGTCTCTTAGAAATGCACATTTGACAGTAGCCCTGAGTTAGGGTGCAGATATAAATTTATATTCATTATCAAAAACAGTAACATCTTTAAAATCGGTAACAACCTCATTTTTACATGGTAAAATATAATTATTCTGACTGTTTGAGTTTTTGACCATTGGTCTTCCAGTACCATAGGCCTACATTTAGATCATGTTAACCAAAGTTAAAACCACACATAGAGCACCTCAATACCATGGTAAAAATGTAACTTTATGGTTTCTAGGTATTTGTATGAAAAACTGTTGGCCTAGTCTAGATACATTTAGTATAAATACACAAACACAATAGCTTAATCACAAAACAATACTGTAATTATATTCCATTACTCCTTTAATACATTTAATACATGTCTACATTAATAATATAATACAATTCAATATGAATATCCCACATTTCTGCCACAATACCATGGTGCAGTTAAGTGTTAACACAGTAAATCCATGGTAAATGTTGGCAATTTGTAGATTGAAAAGCCTTCTGACTGTATCGTTGTGCACAGTGCGCTTTTGGCGCATAAACATTATATCGAACATTTATCGAAATCTTGTTATCGTTTTATCGAGGAAAATTAAATTGCGATAATTATCGTTATTGTTTATCGTCCAGCCCAACTCCATTTACAGTTTAATTTAAGTTTATTGCCACATCAGCATCACAGGATATTTCATGGTAAAGATTATACATTAGAAAAACAATATAGTAGTACACAATACAATATACAATAAAAATAAATTAATAAAAACAATTATAAAACAAAGTATTCCATATAAAATTCTATAAAGGATTCTTTAAATTTACTTTTGAAAGAAATTGTCAAAGTTTTTCTGGGTCCATCTTATAAAACAAGTCCTTAAGAGTTTGTCCTGATAATAACCTATAATGTCTCATGACATTAAATATTTGACAGACCAAAAGCACGTTTAACCGTCAAGTGAGTCCTGCAATATTGATATTTTGGTGCTTGCACTGTTGACTCAATAACCACAACTGCTCTTAGAATTAACAATCTTTACTGCTCCATCACGTTCAACCACACCAGCTCAGTTTACATAGAACAAAAACAGGTTATAATATAACAGGTTAACTTTAGAGTTTCAGTTTGAATGACTAGACATTAACAAAACATAACTAAATCATTGTCAAATCCATTCAATCTTTAAGATGGCAAACGCCTGTGCTGAGAGCTTTCAGACGGCCAAGTGCAGATGCCCCCTTTTTTGTCAAGCAGTTAGCTATAGCTGCTCTTTGGTGGCTGACCACAAGATCTGCTGAATAGTTTCAGAGTGTATAAGCTCCTTCATACTGCTGATTTCTAGGCACAGTCTCTTTTCAGTGACAGATTTTGTAGATTTAAGAGCATTGAGAAGGGAAGGATTGTCTGTTATACACACAATGGGCAAGTTGTTGCATGAGCAGTCACCAGTGGTAATCCCAGAGTAGAGTATAACGAGGAAAACTGCAGTGTCAATCCCATCTGCAAGTGCCAAAGTCTCTCCTGCTAAGATACTCAGTACAACTCTCCTGATGTGTTTTGACTGCAAGGATATAGGTGAAATTTTTTTTCCATTTTCTCCAATAAGCATGATGAAATGTCCACCGTGTGCCACCATGCGGAAGGTTTTCCATTGAGGAATCACTGTACACCACTAATTTAACAGAACTGTTTTTCCCTAAGTACTGGAACCTCAAGGTGACCTCTTCTGATTTCAGTTTTCTGATACGTTTATTTGCACAATGCAGGGTCTGAACAGTAGCATGCTTTGTGTTAGATGCCAAAATGGATATGTCACACATTATGTCAGGTCTGCTTTGCCTGGCAACCCACAATATTTGTCCAATCTTTGATTTTAGCATGTCCATCTCAACATCTGTCAATGAAGCTTCACGTTGTGTTGCTCTGGTGGAGTCCACTAGAATGGGTTGCAGATTTTTTATGTACGTTCCTTGTTGTACTTGTATTTCATCCTTCAGAGAATGTACTTCTATTCCAATGTAGCTGAAACTGTCATGCTCTTCCCATCCAACTTGAACGGCAGCTTTTAATTGAGGAATGATAGTTATGGAGAATGCATCTGTACCACCCCAAATAAAGTCATCCACATGAGATGCAAGAATCCCCATCACGTTGCAGGAATCATCCAGCCAGTAAAATACTGCTGGATCTACCTTTGACACTGTAGCTCCCAGTTGTTGCATTGTGTCTTTCACTCTATTATACCAGAATAAAGAAGCATCTGTTAGGCCATAAACACATTTTTTAACTTCCATATAGTTCCTTTGCTCTGTGTTTCTCGTGGTGGGCAAATGTAAATATCTCTGGTTAAATCTTTACCTTGTAAAAAGGCTGCTTTAATGTCCATGGAGTTTAGCTGCCATTTATTTTGACATATGACTGCCATGATCATTTTTAGAGACTCTGAAGCACATGTAGGTGAGTCTTTGGGAAGGTCTTGAGTGTTTATTTCTTCAAAGCCTCTCGCAACTAGTCTAGCCTTAGGTACAACTCCAGCAGTTGTTTCTTTAAGTGTGCACACCCATCTCGTGGAGATGCACTTCTGCCCTTCATCTTTCACTTCTTCAAAGATGTTATTTCTCTTCCAGGTGCTGAGTTCTGTATTTTTTGCAGGCATGAAGAGATCATCATGTACTATCAATATATCATCCTCATTGTAGTCAGTGCTCAACTTAGCATGTTCGGAAGGAATCACCTGAACACTGTCCATTTGTCCTAGATCGACTTATCCAGTTGTGCCAGCAATTTCCTCATGCTCACTGTACTGCAAATTGTACCAGTTTTTGTGTTTTCCAGTAGCCTTTCCTGCTCGGCTGAGGATTTTTCCAGTATGGGTTTGTCCATTTTGATTGCCTGTGTATTTAACCATTTGGCTTATTTTCAGTCTTAGGCCTTCACAGCTCATGGAAGAGAGGGTTTGTGGTGTACGGGATTGATCAAGATTATCCCCTCCAGGCAGCACTGATGATGGTCACTTCCTCATTGTGACTTTCAGTGTCACTGAGATCTGCTGTGTGCTGGTGTTACTGTGGGATTTTCATCTGTTTTCATTTGTTCCCTTTCTGTCTCCTCTAGTTTTATTTGTGGGTCATCCACCTTTCTTAGTCTAGACTGATGCACCCGAACATAGGTTCCACCATGCCTGACAAATACAACCACACTATCTTGGCCTATGACCACACCTGGACCATTCCACTCATTACAATCTACTCACTTATAACACACTTTGTCCCCCATTTCATATCTGTCATGAACAGGTCGCAGTTGCTTACGAAGGGCTCTTCGGATTCTCTCCGAGCATTCAGCTTCTGTGAATGTTTTTCTCATTCCATGTAGTGTTTAGCTATCCAAGTACTTATACTTGTTTCCAGAGCTGGGGGCTTATCAGTGAGGACTGAGGGCAGTTAGGGTTCTGCCCAAACATTAACTGGTAGGGACAATCAGGGCCGGATTAACATAAGGGCTAGGCGGGGCTGAAGCCCCAGGGCCCACGGATTGAGGGGGCCCGACGTGATTGGCTTTGGAGGAAAGAAAAAGTAGACCTAGAATTGATTGGCCATCGGGAGCACCCGAGCTTTTCCCAGTGTGCCAATTGCCGAAATCCCACCACGCCCCCACATATTAGTGTCTGCGCTATTTCAGTCCAAAAGATATGAGTGATAAAATTGTCTTTGTACTCGTTTACACTAGAGTTGCGGGTATCTTTTAATCACCTCGGCTTTACTGTAGCGCATGGGAAACAAACACTAAAAGCCAAGTGATGAAACGGCACTAAGTTACCTGATTAAACCGCGCAGTGCAAGAGAACAGCTGGACCACACCGGACTGGTGTCTCGCGCCCGCCCAGCGCTGACAACGACTGCAGCTCAACACTTTCTCCTCTCTATTGAAGTGATAAGCAGCACTTGCCCATTTGAATTCGACACACGACACTTATATGTGAACAGTAAAGTCTCTGTGGTGAAGGTACATTAAGCAATTTAATCCACACAGGACCACACCTATGCTATTTAACATGCAGTTACTGACACTGTAGAAATATGGCATTAATGATATTATTAATGCCACAAAAATCGTTATAGGCTACTTATTGCCCATCAAATACTGGATCAAATAAAGGCAATAAGTCACTTTTATAAAGGTTTACTAATACTATAGTTAACTCTGGATTCAATAATTAGCTTTTCATTAGGGCAACTAAGGATAATTTAATAGTTCTAACTTTAATTGCAGAAAAATATTAATTCAATAATTAAGAGCCTGCAATATAATGGAATATTAATATTGTTAAATGCATTAAGAATTCGAAAATATTTGTTTTTCGTCCGTTATTTATTAATAAATAATTTATTTGTTTATTCCAGTTGCCCTAACCCCAAGACATTTATGGGGGACTGTGTGGGCCAGATGGGCTGAATTTTAGCACCGGTCCAGCCCTGATGATTCTCCTCTTCTAGGGCCAGAAAGAAGACCTTCTAATAATACAACTATTTAACGTAAACTCCTTAAGGGAGCTGTACATGCTCAAAAGTTGTTGCTGCTTCTGGAAACCTGTTTGCTTTGGCTTCATATATCTGGTGTTATTGTATTTATTCTTTTAATATGTTGTAGCCTGGAATATTTAGCGTGCATACTCATTGTATCTCTGTGTGTTGGAGATTTGATTAAAAAAAAAAAAAAACCTAGATAGGCTACTATGAAGGGGGGCCCTTGGGTTTGCTATAGCCCCAGGGTCCTATGTCTTAATCCGGGCCTGGGGACTATAACCATGCACATTGTGCACATAGAGTTCTTTGCCATTAGTGCCCAATCTAGGGTTGTCTTCCAGTCACAGTTGTTGTCCCTCTTCAGCTTCAGCAAAATTTCAGTGAGGGTCTGATTGTGCCTTTTGCTCAAGGCTGTTGCTTCATGGGCTGTACACTGCAGTTGTTTTAACTTCAATGTTAAACTTTTCAGCCATGTCCTTCATTTCGTCATTATAAAATTCACCTCCATTATCACTAGTCTGCATGGAGGACCATGAACACTTATCCAGCAGTGAATGAAGTGCTTCTCTATCTCTTTGGGGTTCTTTGTGGTGACGAAAGACAGATGCCCGCCCTTTCTCACCTCGTCTGCAGAGGTGGCGTGAACGCCCAAAGCCTTCGGCCGCTGGACCGGGAACCCCTTAAGGCTAAAGGCCCAACTCCTATCAGGATAGCCCTGGTAAACGCGAGATCTTTTGCGATAATTGCGAATTTAAAATCTTTTATTTTAAATGACTTTTTCACCTCCCATGCACTGGATTTTTTGTGTGACTGAAACTTGTATTAGTGGAAGTGACTTAAGCGCTTTTTCAGAGGTTTTAATTATCGACTGTACATTTTTGAACTTTCCGAGGTCTTCTGGACGAGGAGGAGGGGTTGCGACTATTTTTAAAGAAAACTGTAACGGTCACCAACTGTCATCAGACAATTATTCCACTTTTGAATTGAATATTTTTGAACTGGGTCGTTTCCAGCCGGTGCTTTGCGCTGTGATATATCAACCACCTAAATACAGCAAGGATTTCATCAATGACTTCTCCGACTTTTTGTCTAGAATTATGCCAAACTATGACAGGATTGACGATTTTAAAATTCAAATCTGCTGCCCTACGAAGCCACTGGTTAAAGACTTTTTAAATTTAATTGATTCTTTTAACCCGATTCAGTCTGTGATTGGTTCAATGCATGAGATTGGTCATACGTTAGATCTTGTTTTATCGTGTGGTTTACCTATTTCTACCCTTGAAATCTCTTAAGTATTTTTTTCTGATCATATGCCTGTTCTTTTTGATATCTCTATTCCTTGTTATTCTAAACAGAGTCTTCAAGCTCTGCGATGTCGTATATTTAACTCGTCCACTGCTGTTCACTTCTCTGCTGCTTTTCAAATTTTTTCTGAAACTTATTTTACATCTCCCTCGTATTTTAATACCGAGGAGCTAACCTCACGGTTTAATTCCTCCCGTCAAAGTGCTTTGGATATTGTTGCACCTTTTAAAATTATGCATCCTAAGCCAAAACCAGAGCCCTGGTTGAATGATATCACTCGCGGTGTCAGACGTGAGTGCAGGAGAGCTGAACGTCAGTGGAAGAAAGAAAAGCTGCAGGTGTCTTTTGACATCTTAAAAGGAGACTTGGTACAGATACCAAACAACTGTTAAAGCAGAAAAAACAAAATATTTGTCAAATGTTATTCTTAAAAATTCTCATAAACCTAAAGCACTCTTTAGTACAATTAGTGCAGTGCTAAATGCCTCTCAGCCTAATTTTTCTGATGTGTCTTCTGATACCTGCAAGAGGTTTCTACAATTCTTTGTGGAGGAGGTAGCAATTATTAGAACGCACATTATACCTCCTTCTGCGGACCCCTCTATCCCGGCCACTTGCTCTGCCGTTTTTGACCAGTTTGAGCCGCTCTCTCTTTCTTTTTTGAAAGATGTTATTAATCAGATGAAACCCTCTACTTGTCCCACAGATGTAGTTCCTCCTCGTTTTTTAAAGGAGATTTTTGACACATCTGGGCCTGTAGTTCAAGAAATTATTAATAGCAGTTTAAACTTAGGTGTTGTTCCTTTAGATTTTAAACATGCTGTGGTTCAACCTCTGATAAAAAAAAAATCTAACCTGGACACTATGGTTCTCTCTAATTATAGACCTCTAAACTCTCCTTTTTTTGGTAAAATATCAGAGAAAGTTGTCTGTATACAGTTGCAATCTTTCTTCGATACGAACAGAGTTTTAGAAGTATATCATTCGGGTTTCAAAGCTCTTCATAGCACAGAAACGGTACTCTTAAAGGTTTTTAATGACCTTTTATTGGTCACTGACTCAGGACATTCAGCCATTCTTATGCTTTTAGATCTGACTTCTGCATTTGATACCATTGATCAGAATATCCTACTTTCCCGGTTGGAACATGTTGTCAGTATTAAGGGTACTGCTCTGGAGTGGTTCAGGTCCTATCTAACAGACAGGACTTATTCTGTCTGCCTTGGTGACTGTTTCTTCATCAGCACCCCTTCCATTTGGAGTCCCTCAAGGCTCAATTCTTGGCCCAATGCTGTTTGCCCTGTATATGCTCCCATTAGGGTCCATTCTCAGGAAATATAACATTTAGTTTCACTGTTATGCAAGACACACAAATTTATCTGCCATTGAAACGGAAACATGCCAGTACTCTAAAACTTCTGTTTGACTGCCTCAGAGACATTAAAGATTGGATGGCCCTACATTTTTAATGAGAGCAAGACTGAAATTATGATATTTGGTCCAAACTGTACTAATAAAGCCTCTAACATTGATCTGGGCCCTTTGCTTCCCCATGTTAAAACCACTGTAATAATGGATATGGATTTTAAACTTGACAAACAGTTAAACAATGTAGTAAAGTCAAGTTTTTATCAGTTAAGGCTTTTATCTAAAGTTAAGACTTTTTTGTCTTTTAATGATGCTGAAAGGCTTATACATGTTTTTATTTAATCTTGTTTAGATTATTGTAATGCCCTCTATGTTGGTCTCAACCAGACCTCTCTCTCACGCTTGCAGTTAGTGCAGAATGCTGCAGCTCGACTTTTAACTCGAACGCGTAAACGGGAACATATTTCCCCTATATTGGCTTCCCTACATTGGCTTCCGGTCCGTTTTAGAATTGTTCTTAAGGTTCTAGTGCTTGCTTATAAATCCTTAAATGGCGTAGCCCCAACCTACCTTTCTGATCTTATACAACTGCACGTTCCATCCAGGTCCTTGAGGTCTGCTGACCTTATGTTGCTTGCCATCCCTAGATTAAGACTAAAGCACAGGGGAGATCGGGCTTTTGCCGTAGCTGCCCCTAAACTCTGGAATTTATTACCACTGTCTGTGAGGATGGCTCCAACTTTGTCTGCTTTTAAAACTAGTCTTAAAACACATTTTTATTCTTTGGCATTTAATTCAGTTTGAGAGCTGTGTTGTTGTTTTTTCTTCTCTTTGTCTTTACTATTGCACTTTTTACTTTACATTTCTGTAATGTACAATACTATGTACAGTACCTCATTATTATTGTTGTTTGTTTTATGACCCTTATGTACAGCACTTTGGTCAACTACTGTCGTTTTTAAATGTGCTTTAGAAATAAATTAAACTTGAAACTTGACAATACTCCCTGCACTGGAGCGTGTGAAGTGGTCAATAGCATGCAAATACCATACTCCCGGCTTAAGCTCATGTAAGTCCACAGCCACAATCTCATTATAGGCTGATGCTATGGGCAAACCCACTACAGGCTTATGTTTTGGCTTGCTGTATCTGCTACATGTATCACAGTTTTTAACAATGTTCTTGAGAATTGGGTTGCTTTCATCATCGTGATTACCTGAGCAGGCCAGTAATTTTTGCAGTCTATCAGCTGAAGCATGTCCAAACTGTCTGTGTAGTTTACGATAGGACTCTCTCCTTTTCTTTTATTGTCATGTTTTCTGTCACAGCAAGAATTTCATTTTAATTTTGTGTCTTGCTCTCACTTGTCTCCTTTTCATCTAGATGACTGTCATCTCTCAAGTTCACACAATAATGTCCTGAAGAGGTTAATTCAAGTTTAACAGGTTGTTTAAACATTGTTGCTTTATCATGTGCAACGTCCAGAACTGCACTTGCTCTTTTCAATGAAGCCTTGCTTAAAAGCATTGGTATATCTGCAGGAACAACTTCTGTCTCTATTTTGCACCTGGTATGTCCTATTCTTGCTGGAATGGTAACTTTCCTTGTGGAGTGAACAACTTTGCCATCACTAATTGTGAAAGGTCTTGCACTTTGTCATCTATTTTCAGTAACTCACTCTGTGGTAGCCCACTTGTGTAATCCTCAAGCCATGTTTCCCCACACACAGTTCTTGTACAGGCTGTGTCAATCACAGCTGATCCTAAAGCCTCCACCATGAAGATTTCTGTATTAGACAAAGATTCATTTGAAAACAAAGTGATGTTACATTCTTCAACATCATCTTTTAGTCCTTCATCTTTTGTCAGTCTTACATGTTCCTTTTTGTTTGGACAGTCCTTTGCCCAGTGAAACGTGCTTTGGCAAATTACATATTTCGTTCTTCTCCCATATATAGCAAGGGGGTTTGTGCCTTGAGCCACAGTTTGGGGTTGGTGTGTGGGGTGTTTGACTTATTTCCCCGTTTGCCCGAGTATCTTGTGTAGTATGCGGTGTCAATATCTGCGCTCTGCAGTGCACTGCCGCCCTCTCGTGGTGAAGTAACGTTATCGCCAAAAATTATTTTCAAGGCTGATTTCATATCAGTGAAAGAAACGCTGGGGCAAGCTGTAAGCGCTAACTGTTTATCTTTAACCGTAAGTCCGGCAGTATCGAGTAGCTTAAAGGCTAGTACGGCATCTGGAAGCTCCATTTTGAGCTTACATAGCCTGTTGTATCGACGTTCTAACTCAAGGATGTATTCCACCATTGAAACACTGTTTTCTCTAATGATCCGGTCAAACGCAGTGTACGCCTCATACTGTCTATCTTTTTCTACTTTTAAAAACACAGAGTCCAATTTTGCTATAAGTGTTTGCATCCCAGTGTCAGCATTCAAATCCTCAGCGGACATTTTCAGTGCCCTGTCCCTTGCTCTGCCTGTTAGTGACAAGATAACTTTCAACCTCATTTTTCCAACTTTCGTAAGCCGTCTTCTCGTCAAACGGTGGGGGATTTTGTAATTCCCAGCAGCAGCCATCCTCTGCTACCAATGTTGACTCAATAACCACAACTGTTCTTAGAATCAACACTCTTTACTGCACCATCACATTCAACCACACCAGCTCAGTTTACATAGGACAAAAAAACTAAACTAAAAAAACCCAGCGCAAACCCATTAACGGTGCTCTTCGCACATGCGCAGTAGATAAAACATTACTTAACATGCACTACTCAATTTAAATTCAGGAATTGACATTCTCAACTGAATTCTGATCGGTGCTCATCCCTGGTGTGTACCTCTGTGTCGTCTCCCTCGTAGGCCTCATTGCCATCTCTGCTGCTGCTCCCTTCATTGCTCTCTTCTCCCTCTTCCCCAATACCACCATCCTCCTCCTCATCATCATCATCTTCCTCATCCTCCTCTTCCTCATCCTCATAATCCTAAAGTGGTTAAAACAGTTAATATAATAGGATTAAACATCACTGAATGTCAGCTGCGGTGCGATTACATACCTGCTCTTCTTCCTCCTCCTCCTCCTCCTCGGATTCCTCTTCGTGGTCTCCCTCACTATCTGTGTCACTAACAATGACTATGACATGATGATCAGGCTCCTCCAGGCTTCGATGGGTCTCAGAGGGATGGGGCAGAAGTCGACCTCCAGGGACAGACTGAGATGGTCCTGGTGCCTCATCCATCTCCTCCAAAGTAGAGTAGCACTCCAACTCCTTCACACAGACATGGATATAAAACACCCATTTCTATCAGTTTCACACTTATGCTGTCTGAATACAAACAGGACGTTTCGACACATCCCCTTGCCATTACCTGTCGAGCATCAGGAGCCTCCTGGCTATCACCCGGTACAACACTCTCAGCCTCAGTGCTGTCTTCAGCCAACATCTCTTCCTGCAATGTATAATTTTGTTGTTTTACATTGCACACAGATTTAATTACTTATTTACAGCAAAAAAATAAAATTATGTCACCCTGACTTAAAATAATATGCTTCAGTTATGAACCTTACCTCCAGACCTACTCTATGAATGCAAACCCTCTTGCAAATGGGTGTGTCATTGGGCTCATCCTGGGACTGTGTGTCAGCAGACATGCTCTCTTGTTCCTCTTCACGGGGGCGTTTGCTCAAGGCACTACTAGGAGATGCGGACACTACAGGAGGACACAAAAGAGATCATGTGTAGAGTGAGATGCTGTAACAAAACTGTTCAGGTAATCTAGTTGAGTTTAGAATTGACATTACCTGCACTGGCACTGCTTGTGCTAGCGGTGGCACTCCACATCCCCGTAGATGTAGAAAGAGGCCTGTCTAACTGTGGGTTTGGGAACATTACAGCAGCTGGAGGTTCCTGATTGGATGGTTCAGCAGGGGGCTGGGTCTGTTGCTGGGTGGGCTGTATGAATGCAGTGGCCTGGCTCTGCTGTTGAACGTTCAGCAGAGGTTGAGCAAGGGTGGTCTGAACATTAGGGCTGGTGGACCGCACTGAACCGCTGGCACTTCCATACACAGTCACATGCTCAAGTGGGCCCTCGGACGACTGCATGGCTGCAAGGTCAAGGGGGAAAGAAAAGTAATTTGTTTGCACATCAGTGTTGTTAAGTAAAATTATTAAAATTGTTTTGTTTAATAAAATAAAACCAAAATAAAATGTTAAATTTAGAAATGTTTTCTTGGTAACTAACAGAAAAGGTTAAGTTACTAAATTATATGAAAACTAAACTAAAACTATAATAAAAATAAAAGCTAAATAGTCAAACACTTTAAAATATAAAAAAAAAAAATCAAAAGCTGAAAAAGATGAAAAGCACATAAAAAGAAAAATGATTGAAGTCAAATGGAAAACTGAAAAATGTGAAAAATCTAATTAAAAATATTAACTCTTTCCCCGCCATTGATAGAATTATCCAGCTTTCCGTGTTTTCACTGGTGTACGGTAGGAGGTGCTATTACTCATCTTCTGAAAGAGTATTGAACGTCTGGATCAAAACACGACAAAGCAGAAAAAAAAAACAATCGCATATGTGAAGCAGATGCATATGTAATATAATGTGATCATCAAGCATTAAACAGCATATAAATCAAAACTGTCAAACGTTACCAAATTAAATGACGATCCTGGAAGTGGTATAGGACCATGCAAGCTTTAGATGTGTTGATGGAAGTGATCTTACCCACATTCAAGTGTTGATTAAAAAAGATTGCATGAAGCCAGACTAAAATGGGTTTTATTTTGTTTAAAAGCAGAGGCTCGGTTCTTTGTTTTGACATTACATGCTTAGATATTCATACAAAAAATATTCTGGGTGCCATTAAACTTTTGTGCTAATGATCAAAAATGCTGGCAGTGGCTGGCAACTTTTTTTTTTTAAAACGCTGGCGAGGAAAGATTTAATAAATACTATAATTAGCACTATATTTATAATTTTAGTATCACATTGATATATTATTGTAGGTGGTAATATTTTGAATAAGATTATTTCTATTTTCTATTTTCTTTTTAATTGCAAAGTTTTAGTAATTTTTTGTCCTTTGTCTTTATTATTAGTTTTTGTAATGTCTATATAATTTTCATTAAGTTTGTTTATTTTAGTACTTTAAACAAAAATGAGTTACATTTTTCAAAATATTTTCTTTCAGTTTATTTCATTTATAAATGTTTATGGTTTCCGTATTAGCTATTGATAATAACCCTGGCCAAAAACACAGTCCAACACTTACGCTCTTGGCTCTCCACCTGCGTGGTGGGCATGACTGTGGCAGTGGGTGTAGGGGTGGGCACTGGGGCAGGAGTGATCATGGGTTTGATGCTGGCCCTTGGGGTGGATTTGTTTCCTGGAATGGCTGGAGGCTTGCTGGGGGTTGCTGCCAGTGGCGTGGGCTTTATGTTAGCAGTTGGAGGTTCTGAAGAGCTTGCACTATAAAAGCAACAATGTAGAAAGGCTTGACTTGTAGAGATGCTTGCCATTTTTTTAAATATGACAATGATCATGAGTTAACTGTGTAGCTGAATGTGTACCGCCCCCTTAAAAATACTGTACCTTCCTCTTTCTGCCACTGGTGTGGACTTCAGGGAGATCTGTCGCTGTTCTGTTGTCCTTTGCGGTTCCTGGGTCTGAAGACAGAAGAAAAAATAGATAAGAACTTAAACGTTTAAACTTGTTTAGTTACAGGTTTGCAATTGCACAACTATGGTGGCGTTACCTTGCTGGAGCCCTGTTCTGGAGGTTCATCTCTCTGTTCTCCATGTCTCTCCTGCTGCTCGCGGAGGTCTCGCAGCTCCCTTTCCTGTCTGCTCAGACGCCCCTCATACTGTGACTTTAGTGCACTCACTCGCACTTCCATTTCCTCTTTTTGTTGCTTCAGCTCCTCATTTTCTTTCTGGAGCTGACCTTTTACACCTGGAAGTAGAGGTCAAAGTGTCAAACATCAAAAGGAAAGATCTGACATGGACCACAAACCTCAGGGTCAAACTAACTAGAAGAGAAAGACTATTCATTTTAAAACAGGGTAAATTCTTACCAGTAAGCTGGCTGATCTTCTGCTTGGCCATTACTATAGCCTTCTTGGTCCTCTCCTCCTTTTCAGTCAGCTGCTGTTTGAGTCGCTCCTCCTGAGATGATTTCTCTTGAAGCTCCTGCCTGAGTCGTGTTAGCTCTGCCTGTAGACGAGTGGCCTGTTCCTGTGCACTGCGTGCCTCTGCTTCCCGCTCACCTACAGTCTGCAAATGACAAAAGGAATCTCACACCATGAGTTTCATATTTCAAAAAGGTACCCAATCATTTCAGTTTGATCTTAAAAGGTTGTGCAGCACATTTCAGTGCAGATTGTTTTGTGATCCTATCACTATGTAAGGCAGAATCTGCAAAGAGCCTGTTGATGGACAGGGGAGCCACATTATATTTTGCTCAGAGAAGTCAACAAAGTCAGAGAAAAGATGGAAATTTACATAAAAATGGAAAAAAAAAAAAAATCAATTCAAACATGTTCAAATAAATAATATGAAATGTTTTAATCAATAAATTTAAGTGTAAAAGAAAAAGGGGGGAAAAAAAAAAAACAGGCAGTGTACTTACTCTACTGAGATTCTCCAGATGGTCTTCCAGTTCTCTTGTCCTGTTCTCTGATTGGTTGAGGGACTCCTTGACGGCCTGAAGTTCTTGAGCTGATGCCTGCTGTGCCTCTTGATCCTGGGCTGGTGCAGATGCCGCTGCAGCTACCAACTGCACAAAAACCCATTTAAATCAGACCTCCACTCCAAACACACATTTGCAAATTCAAACCACTTTCTTAATCATAAACCCTGACACACCTTGTCATATTCCACCTTGAGTTCCTCGTACTGGGTTTTGTAACGTCGACCAATCTTTTTAACTTGTGTGATGGTTTTCAGTTTCTCCTGGATGTCCAGATTTTTGGCCTCCTGGTCTTTCTTCAGGCTGTCCCTCTCCACCATCACCTTCCCCAAGTTCTCCCTTAGGTTCTGCACCTGGGATTGCAGCATAGTCAAAGAGCCACTGCTCCTGTAGAGAGCAAGAAAAAGCGACATGCTTTCATATTTTATAGCCAAGAAAAGAATGAAAAGCCTTTTTAGCCTGTGAAACTTGTGCATGCACAATGAAGGTAGAAAGCTTCTTTAACCTGGCAACATCAGCTTTGAGCCGACTGGTATCCTCGACAAGCTGCTGGATGCGTTTGAGATGCGCTTCCCTCTCAGAGTGCAGGCGCTTGTACTCCTCTGGGTCAGTGTCCTTCTGCTGGCTCACCAGGTGCTAAACCCCATAAGAAAGTATGATGAGGAACAAGTAATTTTCACCAATGACAAATACAGTTTTTGAAGGTAACATCTCAAAACACACACAAACTGACCTGAGTGCGAGCTTTCCAGCGTTTGATATCTTCTTCCAGAAGCTTCTTCTCTGCCTGTAGCATACCACTCTTCTCACTCAGCTCTGCATTGGACTCCTGCATGGGCAAGATGTCTGACTCCAGTTTACGCACCTGTGAAACAAAACATTATTATGACATTATTATCCCCTTTAAGCAAATACATGTGACTTTTTATTCAATTTAAAGTGTATATAAATTTTTCATATGTAAAGATACATGCATGCAAAAATATTTAATATATAATTAAAGTCTTAAAGAACAATAAAATAAAACAAATTTAAATGTTTTTTAACATTTAAAAAGAGTAAAATAAATTAAAATATGAATTAACATTTTGTTTTTATAATAAAATCTATAAAACTTCTCTTAATAATACACAATCAGGTATTATTTATTTATTTATTTTTAAAGCAGTATTTCAACTAGCATATGTAATTGTTGACTATACTTTTTAATAGGGATGGCTTGCCTTGGCTTGAGTATCCTGCAGCTCCTGTTCCAGTTTCTCTTTCTCCTCCCTCAGCATCTTATTGGTCTCCATTAGCACATTCATGGTTTCTGTCTTCTTCATCAGCTCATCATGCTGGGTCAGAGTCTTTGCAGTCACCTTTAGACAATAGTTAAACAAAAGCAAAAGGAAAATACAGGGCTGGTAACTAAGGCAGTTAACTAATACAGTTGATCAGGAATAAAATTGTATGAATCTGGTTTCTCCAAATCAACCTGCATCCTCTCTCTCTCCGCATTTAGACTCTCTTGCACATCCTTCAGCTCTCTCTCCAGATGTTCCACTCTTAGCCTGTGCCTCAGACTCTCACCCTGGACCACCTCAAACCGAGACTCTGCGATCTCCTTCTCCCGTCGCACAAACCTGCAAACCACGTAGGAATGAGAGACTGCCGTGAATAAGGAAACTAGAGAATAATCTAAATTTCTTTTCATTTCTCCTTTTCGCCATCTGTTTTTATCACTTTCTCTCTGCAAAATTAAAAGTCACTGAAATTCATAACAACTGGGAGACAACAAAAGACCTTAGGATCTCTATGAGCTGCTCCTGAGACTTGCCCTCCTCTGTCAGAGAGACGTTGAGAGGACTCTCACTGGTGGCTCGCTGCAGCTGACTGGCCATTTGTCCACTCAGAGTCTGTATCTGCTCGTGAAGGAGTGTGTTCTGCCTCTGCAGATCTTCACAGCGAGACTCTAACTTAGACTGCTCCTCCTGATGTGGAGAGAAAAACAAAACGACTGTGAAAATGCTATCACTTACTTCCATAACAGCCATTTGTTTGGCAAATTCTTTACCTTGATTATCTTCTCTTGCTCCTCCCAAGAGACACGAGCCTCTAGCAGCTGTGCACTGGTGCTCTGAACTTTCTCCTCCAGCTGCTGTCTGAGATGAGCTGCCTGCAGAGCCTGTGCTTTGGCAGCCTGCAGTGCTTCCACATCGGCCACATGCAGCAACATCTCCCTCTCATACTTATCCTGCGCCTCAGCTGCCATCTTAGCCTGCTCCTGACTGTCCAGGATGGCCTGCTGCTCTTGTGCAGCAGCAACAGCAGCTCTCTCCAGGGCATTCTGGTGTTCCGCCTGCAGGCTGCTTAGAGATTTCCTCAGCTTGCTCAACTGAGATAAAGGATCAAGAAATAAGTCAAATTCAGCCTCTAAAATCACAATGCTGATCTCTAAGAATGGATAAAGAGTGTATCACAAAAAATGAACAGAATAAATTACATTAACACCCATTCATCAACTTGGGCCATTAACTTGGTACCACACTGTGAACTACTGTGACGGCTGGACTCTGTTTTCACCAATTTATACTGAAAAACTATAACTAATATATATATATATATATATATATATATATAT
>NW_015544175.1:1836807-1838650 GCF_001515605.1 Sinocyclocheilus anshuiensis
TATATATATAAAAAAAAAATGTTTACATTATATTTTTTTTCTACTCACTATAATACTTTACTGTTTGATGCATTTGCTATTTTCTATTTAAATCAAATTTAATTATTTATTTTGATAATTTTATTAATTTAGTTTAATCTTATTTTATTTTATTTTTTTACATGCTTTTTGACTAAAATTTTCCATGGACCCCCCTAAAACTCCCTTGCGGCACCCCCAAGACCCCAGTTTGAAAACCCAAACTGTTTTAGTGCAAGATACCTTGAATAACATTTGTGGACTTTAGGAAACAAGTAAAAGAAAAGAAAGTGCAGAATGTGCTCTTTAAATCAGAAAGGTCAAAGATCTATTGATTAAAGATAGTGAGCAGAGGTGGGAATTCAATACCTCTTGCTCCACTGCGGCAAAGGCTCTGCTTTTCTCTTCCAGCAAGCTCTGCTTCTCCTTGTCCGCTTCCAGAAGTTTCTGCTCCAGCTGTTTACACTGTTCCTGAGCTGCCTCCACTTGGGATTGCACAGACGATCGCACATGCTCAGTTACCTAAAAGTGGAAAGAGGAATTTTTTTTATAAAATAAATTAAATTAAATATAAAAATTAACCTAATTAATTTTCTTAAAATGTCCATTATTCATGTTGTCTTAATTTTTATGGAAGGTAAAGGGTGTTAGAGTGGTGCACAGTATGATGATTTTTTTCGTAACACCAACCTGTTTCTCTTTATCCAAGGACTCCTCTAAGTTAAGACTCATGGCCTTGTACTGTTCCATGTTGGCAGTAGTGTTCTTCAGTCGTTCGGCCAGCTCTTCTCCCTTGCTCTCAGCCTGCCTCAGCTGGGCACGCAGAGCCTCCATGTCACCTTCACTGCTCTGCAGGCCTGGAGAGGAAAAACAGCAACAACATTTCCAAGTCTTTTCCGTCGACAATGCTCTGTACAAGTTTGGTTGCTCAACCTCATAAGCTATAAAGACTAGGGGTGTGATGATAAATCGATTCATGGATCGATACTGCGATTTTCCATATGCATCAGGATTCTCTCAGGAATCGATTCTGAACTTAGTTTTTAACAGTAGATGGCGCTCTAGGCAACTTAAAATGCCGCACACTTAAATGCTCACGAAGAAGAGCGCTTGTGCATTCGGATGAGTAATGTAAGTGGTTAAATGTACTTCCACCACAACTTTTATGACAACAGATAAATGTTACGTCAGAATGCTGTTCATAGACTTCAGTTCAGCATTCAACACACACAGTCCATTGTGAACACTTGTAATTCGCTTCAACCTTTTCGAACTTAATTTCAGGTTCAAGTGGTGTGTGTGTGTGTAAGGAACCGGAAGCAAGCAATGTACAGCTGTTTCTAAAGCACACAGTGCCATCTGTGTGCTTTAAAACTAAGCTCAGAATGGATTCCAGAGAGAATCGTGAAGCATTCGGAAAATCTCAGAATTGATCCACAAATCGATTTATCGTAATAAAGACCAAATAACTTAAGGAATGTTAGGTAAACGAAGTATAACTAAAATGTTAGAAATGTTCTGATACAATTAGGGCTGCACGATAAATCGAAATGGAATCGAGATCGCGATTCGACAGAAGCTGCGATTGTCATGCGTATCGATACAATATGGGCTTAGTCATGAGCACAGCTTCTCACCTTTATGTACCATAGGGGACACCAGCCGGCTCTCCCTGCTACTCATCTGCAGCTTTAGGTTGTTAAGCTCGAGTTGGGCAGCACTAAGCTGTTCTCTTGTCCTGTGGTACTGTGAAGTCTGTGTTTCCAGCTGCTTCTTAACATCCATCAGCTGCATCTATGTTGCAAAGGAACATCAAAGAGAAGCG
>NW_015544175.1:1840376-1843243 GCF_001515605.1 Sinocyclocheilus anshuiensis
AGAGAGAGAGAGCGAGAGCGAGAGCGAGAGAGAGAGAGAGAGAGAGCGAAAGAGATGTGGCCCTTACGTCTTGATTGCGTGCCAGCAGGTGCTTCTGTTCCACCTCATTCTCGAGTCTCTTCTGGAGCTGAGTGATCTCTCGCTCCTGCTTCTCAATCTGAGCAGTCAGCCGCTGTCTGGTATCCGTCTCGGAGTGCTCCAGAGTTGCCTGGAAAATTCATTTACAGAATATATATATATTTTTTCAAAATATCCTTTGTGAGGCTTAGATTGTTTATTTCGTAAAAACACTTGTCACCTGTATTGATTTGAGGTTGGTCAGCAACATGTTCTGGCCAAGCTGTTGGGCCTGGAAGGACTCTTTCTCTTGTGTCAGTCTGATCTCCACCATCTTCAACATGTCTCTCTCTTTACGCAGGTTCTCTGCTTCAGACTGAAAGCGAGACAGATGATTAATTCAATTTAGACTCAACTAACAGTGGTCAGAGACATCTGCGCTTGAGTGAATGAACCAATAAGAAACCTCAACTGTTGAGAGTTTCTCAGCTGCTGCTCGCAGGTCCTGGGTGAGGGTGTGTATGGTCTGTTCACTCTGCTGAATTGCTGCAGCCCGTTTCTGAGTCTTCTCATTCAGAGAGGCAATCTCCTTACGGTATCCCTCCACGTTATCCTGGAGCATCTCATACCTGACATGCACACCATGTAAAGTAAATTAAGGATTCTATATTTGAGAAAAACCATGAGAAACAAGGGAACTGAATGACTGGATACCGCTTGGAGGTGAACTCCAGCTGTGTGGAGATCTTGGTGTTTTCAGAACGCAGTTCGGTCACTTGATCCTGCAGTTTGTCGCTTTGCCCAGTCAGGACTTTTTCAGACTCAGTTTTTTCCTTTTTATAGGCCACAAAGACTTCCTGAAGCTGATCAAACACAGAAATAATAAATTGTAAAAAAAATTACAATTTTAAAATATACATTCATATAGACAACAGTAATTTAAAAAAATTGCAGAAATCTTTCACAATATTACTGTTTTTACAGTATTGAGCAAATGTATGCAGCCTTGGCAAACAAAGAAACTTCTTTCATAAACATTTTTTAAAAATCTAACCAATCCTAAACTTTTGAACAATAGTTTATGCTCAATGTTATTAATAGTCTCAATGTCAGTGATGGAAAAAATGCTATGGTGGACAGCCTGCTCTGCCCAGCCTACCTGCTTCAGAGCAGCCTTGGCCTCTACCGACTCGGTGGACTCTATTGCCGTGGCAACCAGTACTGTAGGGGTGCCTGCAGTGGGTGTGACGGCTGGAGAACAGCGGGGGGTTGAGGTCAGCATAAGCTCCTCATTACCAGCACCTGTCACAATAAAAGTTTATAAAACTTTATTCAATCATCATCATGAAACTTTTCTACTGTCTCATACAATCTTGAATATTCACAATAATTGCACTGGCAAAACAAACTAGACTAACAGACTAATAATAATTACCCTGTGGGAAGGTGAATCCAGTGGCCTGGGTCAGAAGCATGCGGAACATATCCCTTTGTCGTGCCACAGCGTCAACCTTCTGCAGATCCTGAGCTCTCTTTTCCTTCAGCTGCTCCAACTCACACTGAAGCTCCTCAAGATATTTCTCCACCTCACTGCGTCTGAACACACAATGAGAATTATGCTTTCTAAATCGATATTTAATCTGATATTAGATTGACAGATCCACTTAAATCTTACACACAGACATACTTACTTCATGGTGTCTCCCTCCAACTCAACCTTTTCCTTTTCCTCACTGAGGTCTCTTAGTGCCACTAGGAGTCGCTGGTTCTGCTGCTGCAGCTCTTCAACGCTGCGGAAGGTGACCAGGTGCTGAGAAATCACCTCTGAAGTGCTGCTCACATCCGCTGAACACACCTCATCCTCCTCACGCATCACATGGTTACCACGTGCTTCCTCCAGCTCAATGAGGAGGACCCGCACCTGAGATAGTTATGTTAAAAGAACAGGATTTTAGAATATTTTTTCTCTCTCGTAAGAGACTGAAGCCTCAGTTGTAACATCAGGCCTCACCTGTTGAGACATGTCAGCCAGCTGCACCTCAAACCTCTGGTTATCTCTCTCCAACACAGATGAACGTTTGTTGCTTTCATCTGCTTCTTTCTGCAAGCGGTGGACCTCCTGAAAAATCCAGGAATAATAATTTTTAGATTTGTTATGCAAGTAGCCATTAGGCAGCATGCACTGGCAGTGTGGCATGCAATAAGGCTTCGTATTTCTGCAAGACTCTTCGGTCCTCACCGTGACAGCTTGCTCTAATTTAGCAGAGAGACTGGAAACAGACTTTTGCATGCGCTCATACTCCTCTCTCTGTCTCTTCAGGATGGGCGCCTTTGCTTCCATCTCCTGCACAATGTCATCCAGGTACTTGTGCAGTCGTTTGTTCTCTAGTTTCTCACGTTGTAGCTGTTCTTGGGTCTCAACATAAGCTGTATAAATCTACACAAAATAGAAGGTGGTATATTAAAACTGAAAAAGCTTCTGTGAAGAAAACTTGAACTCGCATCATATGACCCCTTTAAGAGATTAATGCCTGAGCTGTTCCATCAGGCCTCACCTGTTGAGCCATGTCAGCCAGCTGCACCTCAAACCTCTGGTTATCTCTCTCCAACACAGATGCACGTTTGTTGCCTTCATCTGCTTCTTTCTGCAAGCGGTGGACCTCCTGAAAGATCCAAGTAGGGCTGAACGATTAATTACATTTGCGATAATATCGCGATATGAGAAAACGCGATTTTTCAATCGCAGAGGCTGCGATTACACTCGGTCACGTGACACGCGAGAGTAAAGAGGTGTGTTCAACTTGAAGATC
>NW_015544175.1:1843272-1876039 GCF_001515605.1 Sinocyclocheilus anshuiensis
ATATCTTGCTCTCGGCTTCACTCACCGTGTCTATACCAGACGCTACACTTGTGCATCGCGCCGCAACAGCTCTACACCGGACGCGACAAAGCGACCGTTGCAAATCATTTTAACTTTGTGTCAGTACGTCATAAATAGAACAAGGCATCAGGTAAAGCAACAGATTTGTTTTTATATTTCTGCAATCTACTTTAGTTTGTGTGATTTGTTACTGACTTTCATATTAATGTTTACACCAGGCTAGTTAAACAATTACATGCTTACAAGGTTGGAAGTTCAACAAATCAGTCAATATACTGTGATTGTAGTTGTTAAATAAAAATGTAATTCATATCAATTCATGCATCACCTAATTTCATCGTAACATATAGGCCTGGCCTACAGAAAAGAACATTTATGTTTAATCTATCTATAATAGTGTGTTGGTCATACTATACAATGATTTATAGCTTGTCTTTGTTGAATAATACAGAACATAAAGAGCTTTAAAAAATAATTGCATATTAAATCGCAATCACAATATTGGTAAAAAAAATTCGCAATTAGATTATTTTCCAAAATCGTTCAGCCCTAGATCCAGGAGTAATAATTTTTAGATTTGTTTCGTAAGCAGTCATTAGGCAGCATGCATTGGCAGTGTAAAATGCAATAGAGCTTTTTATTTCTACAAGACTCCTCCATTCTCACCGTCACAGCTTGCTCAAGTTTAGCAGAGAGACTGGAAACAGACTTTTGCATGCGCTCATACTCCTCTCTCTGTCTCTTCAGGATGGGCACCTTTGCTTCCATCTCCTGCACAATGTCATCCAAGTACTTGTGTAGTCGTTTATTCTCTATTTTCTCCCGTTGTAGCTGTTCTTGAGTCTCAACATAAGCTGTATATATCTACACAAAATAGGAGGATGTATATTAAAACTGAAAAAGCTTCTGTGAATATGAACAATGCACTTGCATCACAAATCAGAATGCAGGTCAGTACCTCTGTAAGTTTCATGCCTGGTTTGATGATTTTGGCAACTGCAGCAGCTGTGGGAGACATTGTGGTCACCTGCTCCCCTGTAAGAATTGAAGCAGTTCATGGAATGACGACAATAAATAAATAAAGCAACAAATTTATAAGCACTACTTTACATACTAGAAGCTAAGAAAATACTGTGGTGATGCTAACCTCTGTGTTTGGTGTCAGACAGCAGATCATTTGCATTTTCCAGCTCTTTCTCCTGGCTGCTTATTTTCTCTTTCAGTTCAGCGATTTCTTTGTCTTTACAACTCTCCAGCTCTGCCATCTTCACTTCCAGAGCTTTGTGCGCTATCCAGAGTAGACAAGACATTGTCACAGACATATGTAAATACACACAAACATCAACATTAGTTTTCTTTAATGGTCCTCATGGCTGTCAACATGTGTCTGACCAGTAGAGTCGCTTACCCTCTCCAGCCTCTTTAAGCAGCTTGTGAAGTTCATCAACAGCTCTGCTGAGCTCCTCACTCTTGGCCTCTGCATCAGCTGCCGCTCCCTTTGAATCAACAAAATTTTGAACTGACAGAAATTCTTAGAAATAACATTAAAAATTATATTTGAATTATTGTTATTATACTGATTCATGAATTCCTTTAACCATATACTTCAATTCTTTAAGCATTTAAAACTTACCTTATACAAATTTGAGAGTTTGATGTTGGCATTGAGCTCATTACTGAACTTCTCCTCCAAACTGGCTTGCTGTTCCTTTGCCTAAAAGCACAACATATGTCCAATAGATTATGAAAAATTCAGAAACACCATTCAGCTGATAACTTTAGCGATGAATGACAATGTCTAACCTCTCTCATCTTAGTAATCACTTCCTCAGCTTGCCTCTGAAGGTTCTCATTGGATGCCTTCAGACTGGTCACCTGATCTTGGAGGCAGGCGATCTACACAGGTACACAGAGATTAGCAATGTACTAAGAACTTAAATAACATTTCAAAGCAGATAACACAATATTCATGATAACTTAAAATACATAATATAGAAAAAGGTTTGTGCAGTACTTCATCCTCCTTGTTATTAAGGTTGCATTGGAGTTCCAGGATCTCATTGCCTTTCTGCCGGGAAATAGACAGCAGCTCTTCACTCTTGGCTTTAAGCTCAGTATTCAGCCAGGTCACCTGACCCTGGAGTAGATCTTTCTCCTGCTCCATTCGTTTCTCTTTAAACTGGAAGATGAACATAGCATATCAAAAATCACTTTTTAGGGGCCTGGTATAAAAATGCCAGTATGTTATAAACAACAAAGAAAACTGTACATGACAAATGCATTGATTGATTTCATAGAATTTTACCTTGATTGAGACCTCAGTGGCTTCTGACTCATCCAGCTTGAGCTGAAACTGCATCTTCTCTGCATTGACTTCCACCAATCTATCATTAAGATGCTTCAGGTCCTCTAAAAAAAAGAAAGAAAAAGAACAAAAGAAAAAGGAAGAAAATGAGTATATTATACACTACTGCTTAAAAGTTTGGGCTTACTACTTTTTTTTTTTTTTTAAAGAAATTCTACTTCTATTCAACAAAACACATTGAATTTATCAAAAGTGCCAGTAAATACATTTATAACATTACAAAAGATTTATGACAAATAATTACACGTTTTATTTAACTTCCTTTTCATCAACGAACCCTGGAAAATATTTAGCAGCACAACTGTTTTAATAAACATTGATAGTAAAATTAAAATGTTTCCTAAGCACCAAATCAGCATATTAGAATGATTTCTGAAGGATCATGTGACACTGGACTGGAGTACAGGCTGCTGAAAATTCAACTTTGCATCACAGGAATAAATAATAATAATTATTATTTTTTAAACATTAAAATAGAAAATAGTTATTTTAAGTTGTAATATTAATGCCAAATTATATTGTTTTTACTGTATTTTTGTTCAAACAGTGTATGTGAACAAGCTGGTCAAAGCAAAAACTGCTAATTCTATATAACCCGGGAAAAATGTGTTTTTAATGATCATAAAAGAATGCTTATTAAATACCGCTTTGTCGTTCCATCTCCTGGGATCTTCTTTCCAATGTCCGCACAAGTTCTCGTTTTTCTGCCTCAAGCTCATCTTTGGCTTTGGAAAGTTCATTCTGCACAAAGAAGGCACAATTTCACCTTTTCAACATCACAAAATTCAAGACAAGACACAGACGTTCTCCTCTATCAAACCGTTATATGATCTTTCATTACCTGTTGTAATTCTAGTTTGGTGTATGAAGACACTTGCTCCTTATTTTTCTCTCGTAAGCATTTCAGCTCATCCTCTGCAAAAAAAAAAAAAGACGAGTACAAATACAACATTAAGCCTGTTATTTTTTAATCAAAGAAGAGGTGTTGGACTCCCATCTCCTTACCCAGTTTGCAGTACTCTTCTTTCAGTATCTGATGCTCTTGAGTCTGGGACACAAACTGAGAGTGACTCTCTGCGAACTTCTTCTCAATGTCAAAATACTGTTGTTCTACATGAGAAATAAAGAAGAAAGAACATCAGAACGAATCAACATCCATACAAATTAGCCTATGGTAATAAGCATAAGCAAAAAAACGTTTTCTTTTAAACGTTTATTCAATAATTGTAACATATGTTCACTACGTAGTTTGCAGAACAATATGTCCAATGGGAAGAATAATGTTTAAAAACAATAATGAAACCCGGGCCTCGTTAGAGTTTATCGTCCGTACTCTAAACAGTTTACAGTTTATTAATTAAAACAGCATAACCTTACCATTATCCACACGATATTGCTCCTGTTGTGCTTTCAGACAATCAACTTCACATTGCTGTTCAGAAATGTACTTCTCTAACTTAGTTAAGACAGTTTTGGGGAGTTTTGATATCTCCGACCGCTCCAACATTTCCTGCAACACAGCCGCCATTTTTTTGTTGCAATGACTCCTCCTCCTCTGCGTCAAACGTAAACGTGCTTATAACTACTTCCTATTAGGAAAAACCCTTCCGCCAGGTGGCGCTGAGCGGCTCATTCCAATCAACTCGCCATAAGTCATTTTGGAGATATTTGTACGCTATAACATTATAATCGTTTAAACGTCTACTAATTCTATAGACGTGTTAATGAAATACAAAATAAAATCGATCTTGTATGTTCTATGAAATGTTTAAATAAAACGCACCTTCTAGTAATCACAAACGACTGTGATTGGTCCAGCCTGATCAGCGAAGAGAAAAGTAACGCGAAAACCGCGTGTACGTCATAAAAGTAGGTCTGTCTGGAAGGTGATCAAGGACACTGATAAGGTAACTGAATTAAAAACACAATCAAGAGTTAAAATAGTAAAACTTCTAGTAAAATCAATAGTGAGGGCATGCAAGATGATCTCTGAAATATATTTGGTACTTTAATGTATTAATTTGATCAGCGATGATGACTGATTACTGATAAACCCCAGATGATGTACATTAATGTAAACAAAATAAAGCTACAAAATATGATGTATATTCATCAAGCGGCAGCTCGGTTCGTTCAAATACGTGAACACAAGAGGGAGATGTAGTATCGTACATGCACTGCCGACTTGATATTCAGGGTCAATCAGAGAAATATATTGAGATGGATGGTTGTATATAGTTTGACGTGCAACCTTAGTTTGACACTTTTTTTGTTAGCTTTGTTACGATAGTTTAAATATTTGTAATGCAGTAACTTTTAGTACACTTCTTTCTCTGTTTGAGTTACATTTTTATTATCTGTTTTTATTCTCAATAATCTGCTCACTGTCCATAAAATTGGATGATTGATATATTAAAACATTTTAAAAGTAAAACGTTTTTCTTGTTGATTTATGGATTGATTTAAGACAATAGGAATAATGTGCACAGTTATAATTATTTATTATTTTATGTTGTTACAAGTTTTTTGTCATTTATATTTAAATGGCTTTATGTTACAGATGCTGTTACAAAAGAATAGTTGATAAGAGATAACTGAAACATAGTTTTATGTGTTGGTTTTACTTTTGTTTAATTTCTACTTGGCTCATCTTATCCCATACAGTCTTGACATTCATTTGATGAATAGCATTACCTGTCTTTGCCTTCTCTTTCTTGCTTTTATTCTCTAGGAGTTTTCCATTCCTTAGACCAGTCATAACACATATCAATGTGGCCACAGATGAATAATCAATATGGAATTTTCAAATGGAAGCAAAAAATATATAATAGTTGTTAATGCCGTTAGTGGCCCCTCAGGCACTGGATATTATTTACAATAAGACTGTCTGTATGGAGAGATAGTGTAACCTCGCCTCTCTTTGCTATGCAGCCTTAACCTTGAATCAGCCAAGCAATGCTCTCTCTTTCACCTCTTCCAAACGTCAACACACTGTAGAAAACAAAGACCCATGGGAATGTCTCAAGACCTCACAAACCTCATTTCATGTTTTGAAAATGCTACCTTTTTGTTGCTTGCTTAGTCTATAGGGCCAATGCCTTCATAATTACTGCATCAATAAAGAATTAACTTTATTGATTAAGTCTTGCTTTTTTATGGTCCAATGCTTCAGAGCCATTGGTGGTTAAACATGGAGTCTAGTTTGCTGTTTTCAATATCCAAAAAAGGCAAAAAGTTGATCCTGGGTAAGTATGTGTGCTTAATGGAAATGTTTAATGTGTATGGAATTTTTTCCGTGATTTATTGTGTTTTTTCTTATCCCCAAATCCTGGTTTCCATGGTGACATATGGGGAAAATAAACTTCACTACTACTTCACCTTTGCGTGACAAAGCTACATAAGAAGTTTTCAAGTATTTGTTTGTGTGGGTGGGTGGTGAATGGCGCTGTAATTTTCACACAAAGCAGTGTTAAAAAGCCCTGTGACCTCACTTCCCCTTCATGTCAACCCCCCGACCCCACCTCTGTCCAGCCCTTAACCTATGGCCCCGTTTACACCTGACATTAACATCCATCATGTCTGTCCACCCACTACCGCTCCTGTGTCCAATGTCACTCCCAGAAAGCCTTTGCCACCATTATATTCAGAGCTCAGGAAACCCTTCAATGGACAGACTCATTTTGTTTGTCTTTTGTTTCTTTTTAATTTATTTCTTTTTTTTTTCTTTCACATTTTGGCTTGTTTGAAACATTATTTTACACTATTTTTTTCTTCTACGTATAATCCATGACACATTTGTTTTCTTTCTGGCCCAATTCTACAATGCTTTGTGTTACTGTGTCGTTATTTGTTTCATAATCATTCACATGCATGATTCCTTTTGTCAGAGGTTGTTCCTGTAGAATTCCTATGGTTTTGTCTGGGTTAAATTATTGCTTACCTCACAGGTTACTTACACAAAGCTTTAATTTTTTAATTAGACCACAATGATGATAGGAATACTGCTATATATCATATGTTATTATGAGGACCCATCTATTTTTTATTATTTTATTTAATTTTGTTATGTTTAATTTGATTACTATACTGTACCTTACTGTTTCCTACAAAATATCATCACAGATCTTCTGCATTAAATGGAGGGAATAAAATGTTTAGAAACATTCTGTCAATGTCAACCGGCCCTTTAAAATTAATATAAAGAAAAATAATCCTTGATCAGATTAAAAACAACAAAATGGATATTTGACTGTGGTTAACATCTCTAAATATGTTGTTTTTATATTTTCAATACAGTTTCAGGCTTGGCTAACATAATAACAGATTCAAAACACATGAAAGCATATTAGGTAGTTTGTGATCATGTGTTTATTTTTATAGTACTAAACACTTCTTATATTATCTTTCCTAAAGATCTCTAAACTTTATGATCAGGCTTTTACATCAGCTAAATGAGAGAGGTCTTTATGTGGGAGATTTCTCTGTGATGTTCCTTGTGAAAACAGGAGGAAAATGAACAGAACTGAACTGTGAAATCAACCACTAAAAACATAGACACTGTCCAGCAGTGGTCAGTAAATATTTGTTTCAGATCTGTAGGCACTGCAGTCTAAATTAAAGTGTATTAATTTAGATATTATTAAAAATCCATGCAAACTATATATGATGCCCTATATGTGAGTATGTAAGATACTGTACATATAAGTTACATCTGAGGACAGTTGCCTCTACATTAAGACTATTTCTTAAGAACTAGTCTGACCAACTAGTTAGCCAAGGGGTAATCAGTCTTATTTTTTTTAATTCAATTTAGACTAATCTATGTTTTTATATAACCAAATGTAAAAAAAAAAATAAAAGAAAAAAACGTTCAAAATGACTAACTTGTCTAAGCCTTTTATGCAACTGGTCAATTTAGACTAATCTATGTTTTTATATAACCAAATGTAAAAAAAAAAATAAAATAAAAAACGTTCAAAATGACTAACTTGTCTAAGCCTTTTATGCAACTGGCCCCTGCTTTTTAAACATTTTTTATTATATTTTGTTTTTATATTTACATTTTTAATATTACATGTAATTTTATTATTACATTTAATATACAGGACAGTATTAACTCAGGACAGTATATCTTTTCAATATATATATATATATATATATATATATATATATATATGCTTTACTGTCTTATAATACAGTATCCATAAAGTTTTTAGTCTTTTTAATCTGTCTAAGCCATGAACCCGTAACAACATGTCTTAGGAATTAAGTCCAGACGAGGACTTGGCTGTTTGGGCTACTCCTTCACGCATACGGGAGGCAAATGTGGTGTCAGGTGCAGATGTTGTCAGAACATGTTCGCGTGAAGTGCAGACGACCTCGTCGCACACTATATAGCAAGAGCTCAGCGTGAGACACAAAACGTTACCACAAAATCACCAAACCCTGCAGGCCCTCAGTGGGTGTGTCTGCATGGATTGGCCCTCAAGAGAAAATATGTTAGTCTCAAATTGGTTTGCATGTCTTTTTCAAATATGAACCAGACGGGGGAAAAAATTGCTTCACAACCCCACAAGCTGATTCAATTTTGTTGCAATTGCTGTTGAATTTGTTCTGAACTATGGTGAGATTAAAAACTTAGTTTTAGGTAAGGTAACAATCAGGGCCAAATTATAGGATTCAAGCATACAGTAATATAGCCTGTATTTGTCAGTACTGCATGTTCAAATTAAGTAGGTCATTTAAAATATTTATTCAAAAACACTAATAGTTGGATTAGAGTGAAAATATCCTGCATGATGACAAAGGCTCCAGTCGGGGCAGCCCGTATTTTGACACTAATCAAAATAAGATCTTGGATTTAAATCCAGTAATAAGATTCCAGACTAAGTTTATCAAAAAAAGATCACACACACCTCTCATAAAAACATGACAATATGGGCGTTTAGCTTACTGATGACATGATAAGTCATATTGAACTATGTTTGTTTGTTGACTCCAGGTATTTAACCAGCTATTTCAGGACAACAGCAGATAACCCACTCTAAAAAGAGAAGATCACTGAAAAGCCCTGGCTTCTTTAGTAGCCATCAACAGTAGAATGTCTTTTGCTGGCTCACTTCTTCTTAACCCATGGTTCATCAGGAGTTCAGCTAAATCCTGATCATTGCCCTTACTGTGCAACTCAACTCAAAGGAAGATTCTCATAAATGCATAATTAGAACATGTGAAGTTATGGGCAAACGATTGGAAAAAGCATAAATGTGCAGTAAGTATCTATTCTTTTAATATACAGTGGAACTTTTGAACCTGCAGGTCATGGTAAAATCAGTTGCAGAGATTGTGTTTCAGCAAGTGCCGTCTCGCTTCTCAAACCACATTAAAGGAAGGTGCAAATTCTCTGGAATTTCACTTTATTGCTCTCTTGATTGATTCTGTTCTTCAAATGCTTTCTTCAGGGGTGACATGTAATTTGTGTGCAAGTGGAGCATGTAAACATGTAGCATTTTAAACTAAATCTACAGTGCAGTCAGAGGAAATGTTGAACGTTTCCATTTGTTTTTATTTACGTATGTCTAAAAATACAGTTTACATCAAAATCTCCTGGTTTATGCAAAATCCAGCCAAACCAATTTACAGTAAGACAGCTTGTACATGCAAACCAAAAGTAGGTTAAAACCATCCCCACCAGAGAATCAAATTTTACTTGGGATACTGCTTATCTTGAAACGTACAAAATTTCTGTACACCCCGAAAATCATGGTCAAGCATCGGTTAAAGAAATATTTTTCGATTTGCTGATAATTTACTCTAGTAAATTATAATTTACTCTGATAATTGGGCTATCCAAGATGTGGATGAGTTTGTTTCATCGGAACAGATTTGGAGAATTTCTCAAAATCCGTTCCGATGAACCAAGCTCATCCACATCTTGGATGGCCTGAGAGTGAGTACATTTTCAGCAATTTTTAATTTATGGGTAAGATATTCCTTTAAAAAGCAATTCACAGTTTGAAAGCCAATAGAAAATACAATGTTGTGCTGCTTCGAAAGAAAGAGCTCTAAAACCGATCATGGACCATTCTTATTTGCATCATCTTTTGCTACATGCAGTCACATGTACATCAATATGTGCATATGTATTCCACATGACACTAATTCATTCTTATCTAATTCATATTCATGCAATTGTCTATTTGTTTATATGAGAAAACAGGCTAGTTTAATATCTTATTATCTTTCTTGACTTGATTCCATTCCTTGTTATACTGTACAAAACATTCAGTAGTTTTCTCTACAATGCTCAAAGAGATCTTTACCCTGAGATGCATGTGCACACGGATGCATCTCATCATGCTAGCTGGAAGAATAATGAAACGTATTCTTGTCATATTCAGAAAAACATTCCTCCCATTCATTTCATCCATTCTTACTCTCTGCCATCTTTCATCACTCCACATCTGCTTCATCCTCATCAGCTCCAGGGCCACATTCCTTCTCTGGCAGCAGTCCATATTCATTGAGGAAGGCCTCTACATCGGTAGCAAAGAACTCCTCACTGAAATGCTGCGTAACAGCCAGGAAGTTCCCCAGAAACTCTCCAGCCTTGTACACTAACAAGGCGGGCAGCACGTCATCTGGGAAACGCTCGCCAGCTCCAGTGGCGGCCGCACTAATGCGGCAGAATTTAACGCTGGGATATTCTGTGGTCAAGCAATCCATGCAACTGTTAAGTGCCTCGCACCCCTGCACTCTATCTTTGTAGATGTGCACCACCACCACTGTGAGCCGGTGCTCCTTCTCAATGACCTCCAGAAAGTCCTCGCCACTGTCAAGGTCATACACACCCTCAAATTTGGGCCCGAAGCTCAGGCGCTCATGCATCTCCTGCATGCAATGCTTGCGGTACTTATGCAGACTTTTCTCATCATCTTCCTTTATCAGCTCATACTCCTGAGCGCTCATCTGGGAAGTGAAAAAGGAGGGAAATTAAAAGCTTTTAAGGCTAATGCAGAGTATTGGGAATGACAACTGCAATATTTAGCTTCTGAAATTAAACAACTGGCTTTTATATGGTCATTGAACTGAATCCAAAGTACAATGAAAAATTATTAAAATATTATCTGTAAATACTTACTTTGTATCAAGTCACTTTTTCTACCTATTACAGTAATGTTAGATGTATAAACTTAGCATAGTTATTTTTGACCAAAGTAATATTATAGATGGAGACTTACCATCCATTCTTAGAATGCATATTTTACAACCTAATTTAGAAAAGCATTGATTTTCTTCGAAGAGCAAGTTTTTATTTTGAAATTATGGTCAAAAGAGGCAACCTTGCGATTGAATCCACCCACACAGGAGTCTCTGGGTTTGTGGGGGGACGACATCTGTCTTAGCAGCTCTCTCTTGCTGGGAGGCAGAGCCTCCTGGTCCATGCTCTCCAGTTTAAATTTACGCCAGTCATTGATGACACCCTTTGGTCCTAGAGATGGTTGGAAATTTAAATACCATAAGTGAATGAATAGATGAGTGGATTACATCCATACATATCCTGTAAAAAATTATTGCTGCGATTAGTTATCACAACTTAAAATTCAACATTAGAATATACAATGTGTTGTTTCAACTTTGTGCTTTACTTAAAATTATAAGTTTAGTTAACTTTAGTTTAGTTAAACTGGATTTTTAAATTCAACAAATTTAAGTTATAACTAATTGCAGCAAGCCAACCATAAACCACAGACAAGCTCTAGCCTACTGAAGTCAGTTCACTTTCAATGGTGGATGATATCAGTTCAGTTCAGGTCAGAAATACTGTATTTTATAGGAATTTATTTGATCTATAATTTGACTAATATGGGGGAAAATGAGTGAATGTCTGCACACTGATGTTGTTTCTTCAAATTTTGTTCAATAATTAAAATTATAATCAGGCCTCAAAGTCTCCTGAATGTGTGTACTCTTCTTTGATTTCTCCACAAGAACACCATGTTGTTCAAACTGGGATGCTGGCAGCCATAATGCAAGAATTCCCACTAAAATAGTTTCTTGAAGTCCCCCCCGCCCAGGTTTTAAATTTAAGTTAATTTCAATCATCCAACAACACATTCGCAAGTTCATGCACATGGTTCTGTGGTCATATAACCAAAGTGTAAGAAAGTTGCGCACATTCCACAAACCCACACAGGGCTCAGGTGCAGGACAAAAAAAAGTCAAACTATAGCAAAAGTACAAACGTATTGTCCGCACAGTGATGTAACTGCTCCATATAAATGCCGCAATAAATTATTTTTATGGAGCAGTTACATCAGTGTGAGGACAATACGTTTGTATTTTTGGTAAATGGTCATATGACATGCAGGTAAAATATTTCATGCTTTTTAGTAAGTGTTTTATTTTGATTGGATTTATTAAAATTTTATGATTTACTTAATTGATTGCTTTTCATCAATTCACAAGCTCCAGTTTGGGAAAACCTTTCTGTCCTCATTTTGCATGCTCTTAATACATTAGATCACTTTCCCTGCCCATTCATTTTACAGTCTCACAAACAATAAGAACCATACCGACCTGTGTGAGTGACAGCCACTGGTTCCTCATCTACGATTCTGTCAGACATTTTTATTTGTTGATTATCTGTGGAAAAAGGTCAAATCTTCATGTCACGTATATATGTCAAAATAAATATAATTCTCTTAATGGTTTCAACAAAAGTAACAAAAGCTGTATGTCTCTGAACAATCTAGCTCTAAACAAAGAAAACATATTTTTTCATTACTTTTGCAGGAAGTCAAGATACATGTAATCTTCAGTTCGAGCAAGGTATAGCATCAAACCTTAATTGAAATGTTGGCACGTGCACAGTGTCTTTGTGTCGCTGAACCCGATCACTCTTTCTTGGAAGATATTAGGTTTATCAAGAGTAAGAAGATCAGATTACCTCTTGATCCAATTTGTTTGCACAAGTGGGTGTCGTCGATATGATGTCATGGAATGACAAATGAACTGTCCTCAATCAATTAAAAATATGCATCAATTCCTATTTCAACCCAGACACTTTAAATAAGCTTAAGTCAGTTTAATTGTTATTCTTTTTAATGCGCATTTCTTTGATTCTGTTCGATTCTATAAGCAATACCACTGCCAATGCCAACATTAAAATGAACAATGCAGGACATATTTGGTTGTGTTCAGGTTTGTCATTAAGCTGACCTTTTTCATATGAGGTTGAGACTGAGATCAGATAAAGCTCATGCACAAATGCATGGACATCACTGCAGCAGATTAGCAGCTTGATACTAGAGCTCAGAGTCTTCATACCCCCCTCACACCCCCTCCAGCACCTGTACCTTTCACTACTCTCAGTAATTCACTGATCGCTAATTGAGATTACAGCTATGATGCAATGCCACAGTTCAGACGGCAACCGTTACAATCCAGTGACAGCTTTGGAGGTTGCCTCAGTTTTCTTTATCTCTTTTAAACTTGGATGATTGGTTTGGGCACACAGATTACTCTAGTCTTCCATTTCAGTTTGTTTCTTGGAAAGTGGTGTTTTAAGATTTGTATATTTCCAAAAACAACAACAACAAAACAACAACAACACTATTTTCATATTTAAGCACTTACACGATTATGGCTTTGCTTTACTGTTTTTAGCCTCTTTGATTCTTTATGCCTTTATCGGAGTCTTCTTGAATGTTTTTCATTCAGTCTGATCTGAATCTTATCTTGTTGAATCATGCAGAATGATAAACATGGCATGAATGTTTGAATAGTTTTCTGAGATAAATATACCGTAGACAACACTACCGCTATCTACAGTAACAAGGTTTGCTTTAGATTCATAGACAAACAGGAATTATGCTGTCACTTTAGCATGAAAAATCAAATCAAAGTAGACTTTGTTTTACACAACCCATTTGGCTGTAACATCACAACTCATCAAAAGTATGTTCAGGCCTATGATTACATAGGCTTTAGTTAAATAACACCAACTCACTTAAAGCTGCAACACAGAACAAACAGGAAAAGATGCATCTAATCTGAATAGGCTTTAGTTAAATAACACTGTGACTCACTTAAAGCTGTAAAACAGAACAAACAGGAAAATAAGCCTCTAAGCATGATGCTGAATAGACATTAAATATTCTGTAACTCCATGAGTAAATCAGTTTGGTCCCAAAGAAACCTACTAAATCAAACAGTTGCCTGCTCACCTTTTTTTTTACCGTCCGAATATGTCCCTTCAGTGAGCTGTTAATGTGGTCACTATCACCATTAGCTTGTCCTTCATGCTTTTTTTAGTGTGCATGGGGAGGGTACAAAGAAGCTTTCTTAAGTCAAGATACGTTGGACAACTCTGTGCTCCTATGCAGAAATAGCACAGGGCACTTAAGAGGATTTAAGAGCAGTAATTAGACACTGTTTAGAACACAACCAAAGAAAAAGGTACCATTGCTCTGAGAGGACAGAGGAGAGTGGTATACAAGATATTGAGAACTATGTGGGGAAGACGGGGCATAAAAGCTGAAAAATGTATGCTAACAACGAAGAAAAAAGTTTTGGGTTCAGATCTGCTGGTTGCAGAGTCATTTGTGTGCAGTTTAACAGGCTAACAGTTAACGTAATTTTTAGACAAAAATATTTAGGGTATGGCTAATGGATTAAGTGTTTTGGACACTGTGCATAAGTTTAATGTTCAGACTGTGAGCCAGAGTGTAACTCAACAGTTGGTAAAATGAATATCATTGGCATCTGATGGATGCCATTACAGGAATAAATTAAATTTTAAAATACATTAAAATAGATAACAGTTATTTTAAGCAAAAGAGACTTCTTTCAAAAATATTTTAAAATCTTTTAAATCGACCCCTAAACTTTTGAATGGTGGTGTATATACATTTACATATGTACACGTTTCAGTTTTTATTGAAATAGTCACTAAATATTGGAGGGGTGGATAGGTGGATAGATAAATTAAGAGAATCTGGGTAAGAGAAAGAGAGACAGAGAAAGAGGAAGAACGAGAGCGATGAGATAAAGCAGCGCTGACAGTTCTGGCTCAGCGAATGTAAACGTACAGATGGTACATAAATAGGATTAACCTCATTAGCGTGAAAACACTCATCTTTTCAGCCTAACTATTCTTCGCTATCCTTCCTGTGTATATCCAATTGACATCATAAACACAAACAAAAATGATTTACTTAAATTAACCCAGTCAATAATATGACTCTTCATTATAGTGTCCGCAGATTTTTTTTCCTCTTTTCATAATAATAAAAAAAAAAAAAACATTTTGTCAATAAACATAAAATGTTTTCAAATTGTTTTAAAGGGGTCATATGATGCGATTTCAAGTTTTCCTTTCTCTTTGGAGTGTTACAAGCTGATTGTGCATAGATAAGATCCCTGAAGTTGCAAAGACTAAAGTCTCAAAACCAAAGAGATATTCTTTATCAAAGTTAAGACTCTGCCACGCCCCCCTAAAACGGCTCGTTCTAACACGCCCCCACATATCTACCTCACTATGTGGCAACATTAGCATAATGCGGCCCAAATGTTGCACGCAAAGAAAGAAGGCATGGTTTCAGTAACCGCAGTTAGTGTTGAAGCAGCCATGTCAGGGAGACGCTGTGTGTTTCAATGCGAAAGCAAAAGCACTTTATTTGGCCTTCCGAAAGTAGATGCATTTAGGAATCTTTAAGATTACTTACAACAGAACAGCAATGAGCATCATATGACCCCTCTAATATTTTAAGAATTTAGTCAAATATTCCGTTTTAATTAAATATGGAAATTGTGCTGAAGCATTACTTTGAAGAATGACAAATCATGAATTTACATGTTTCCAAAGATTTTAAACATTTCTGTCTGATACAGCTCAGTGATTTTGGCCACAAAAACCTTCAAATGGGTGGGATGGGTTCATTTATTTCAACTAGGGCTGTGAATCTTTGGGTAGACAGCGAATCGATTCGATTCGATTCACGATTCATAGGTTTTCGATTTGATTCAAGAGCGATTTTTGCAAATTCAGAATGATTCAATTCGATTCGATTCACAATTAAATTCGATTCGATTTGGATAATTTTATGTGTGTATTATTATTATTATGTTTTGTTTTGTTTTTTACAAGGAATTATTTTCTTATCTCTTACTTTGAATTTGCTATAAAACAATTATTTCAATTTTCTGTACAGAATAAGGTAAAAAAATATATATATACTTTATAGTTTCTGTACTGTAATAAATTATATGTCAATTAGCACTGCATCATTCATAAATTGTATTTATTTATTGTGTTTATCGTCTTAACGTTTCAGTTCATTCTGCTGTTTATACAGTTTAGCTGCAGATATAGCCTGGCACGTGTATGAGCGCGAGATCACTTCTCTTTCAGTGCGAGAACTTCTTTATCTCATTTTCATAAAATAAAGTGCTATAGTATTTAACTTTTCCTCTCCATCAGCGAATGATGATTCTGAAAGAAAACGCGCCTGATGTCTGTTTGCTATAGCACCGAACGCTATACTTTCATGCATCTGATTATCAGATAAACCTCGCGCTCTTATTTCAAGGTTGTTGTTAATGCTGTGGTTATTTTAAATTGAAGGCGAGTATCACTGATACCAATACTGCTGATGTCTCTAGGAAATTTTCTTTTTTTAATATTTAACGATTGACAATTTTATGATTGGTTTATACTACAGACACTTTTTCCATTTTGATCACAGAATAAGGCAGAAAATTGCTTATATTTTATAGTTTCTGTACTGTAATAAATTATATGTCAATTAGCACTGCATCATTCATAAATTGTATTTATTTATTTTGTTTATTGTCTTAACGTTTCAGTTCATTTAGCTTTTTATACAGCTTAGCTGCAGACAGGGCCGTTTTAACCATTGGGCTAGGCGGGGCTGAAGCCCCGGGGCCCGAGCAAGGAGGGGGCCCGTGATTGGCCTGTTGCTCCATTAATGTTCAATACTACGTATATATTTTTTCTGCAATTATACATTTTAGGCGCAGTGAATGGCACATTTTTTTCTTAAGGTGGGCCTTTAGCCCCGTTGTACCCTATATATATATATATATATATATCATTTTTGTGATGGGGGGCCCTGCAGTAAGTCATAGCCCCGGGGCCCAGTGCGGTCTTAATGCGGCCCTGGCTGCAGATATAGCCTGGCACCTCTATGAGCGCGAGATCACTTCTCTTTCAGTGCGAAAACTTCTTTATTTCATTTTCATAAAATAAAATGCTATAGTATTTAACTTTTCCTCTCCATCGGCGAATGATGATTCTGAAAGAAAACGCGTCCGATGTCTGTTTGCTAAAGCAACGAACTCTACTTTCATGCATCTGATTTATCAGATAAACCTCGCGCTCTTATTTCAAGGTTGTTGTTAATGCTGTGGTTATTTTAACAGTTTCCTTCATACATTCGGTTCAACGACCTTGTTAAAACACATTTCTCATTCAATGGAACTACGTATGCTTTAGACGCTTACATTTTTGCTCCGTCCATGCAATAAATGCGCAGCCTTCGACTGATCAGGTAATGTCCTCGGTATGACCGAGAGCCATTGAAAAACTACAGAAAACTACTTCACTTTAGCATTACTGGCCACGACTCACGAGTACTAAGGAGAGATCACGCATCAGCTGTGAGACGAACTAAGCGCAAGCGCAATCCTGTGACAGTCAGGCGTTTAGTGGAGCGCGTGAAGGAGAGATGCGAGGTACGAACACTGTTCAAGGTCTCCATTAATTTTTGCTTGTAGTAATTTAACGTGTATACATTTTGAAAGCATTGAATCGCTATAGAAATCGCGATTCATTCGATTCTTAGCGCTTTAAATCGATTACTGTCCGAAATCGACGATTCACGATTCAAAAATCCATGTTTCAAGATCGATGCATTGCATCGTCAGGGTTTGTAATCGATGCATCGAGAAAACGAGTGAATCGTTACACCCCTGATTGTAACCTAATGCTGACTTTCTAGGAAGTTAGAAGTGGAAGTTGTGGTTAGTTTTTTTTATGATAGTGGCATGACATAGCCTGATGACTCTATACATTGCATGACTCAAGCTTTGTTTGTATAACTTTCTTTCAATTTTATTGGAACCATGTGGTTTATGAAGAAATCCTTACTTGAACTACAGTTAAGAGTTTCCTTTGTTTTCCTTTCCTTTCGTTTTCTTATTAATGTAATTGCACAGAATGTCATGGCATGTTCCATGGAAGTATATGACTTGGAATAACTGTACAACTGTACGGCTCGAGTCAACATAGCAACTAGGATTCTATTTTAATCAAAAATGGTGTGATTCAATGCATATGTACTTGCCTTTCTGTATTTGCCTTTTGTCAATGACATTACTGCTGATCAAAGAGTGGTTTGACAAACCTGTCAGGAGGTGAACTGTAAGTTATTAGTCGTGAGGTAAAAGTGGATTTTTTTTTCTGTTCATGGATACCCTTACCAAAAAGTAGTATACTTCAAGTTTATTTTAGTAAGTATACTTAAGTAAAGTTCAAGTATATTTTTAAGTATACTTTATGTAGTAAGTATACAAATATCAGTGTACTAGTAGTATACTTGTAAGTGTACTATTTCAATACTCCTTGGGAAATGTCATTTTAAGTATATTTCTGAGAAGTACATAAAGCCCATTTCTGAGAAGTACATAAAAAGTAGACTAAAAGTATACTTTCCTATTTTTAGTTTAAAAGAAGTATACTAATAGCACACTTGAATAAACTTCTTTTTCGTAAGGGTATACACCCATTTCGGGATCACCAGCATGTGAGTGTGCGCCTGCCACCCCCTCTCAGTAGTTCAAACGGATTGTCATTGTAACAGGGTGTGGTGCAAATGTAGGTAAACCCCATTAGGATTCCTATCAGGGATTGCCATGGCACCATCATAACAACAGAGAGTTGTGACCACAGGTTTCAGGTGATACCTGCATTATTTTGCAAAGCTATTCTAGGCTTCTGCTTTTGAATTGCTTTTAGAAACAACAACAACAACAAAACTGTATCATTTATCTTTTTTTTCTAAACAGCATAGGCATTGCATGAAGGTTAGCACACTTTTGAGGGATATATATAATACTGTACCCCATTTTTTTTATATAATACTGTCCCCCATCCATTTTTTTTTTTTAATTTTTGAGAAAACTATCCCTTTAAAAAGTATGAATTTAAGTATGTGCTCTCTCTTAAAACAATAGTCAGGAAACACTGTCTACACAGGCAAACTAAAGCCAGTGTGCGCTTCAAAACATAGCCTTGCATCCCAACTATTATGTACTTTTTAATGAAAACCACTGACTCAGTCAGAGCGTGATGACCACAGTGGAGTTTCTATTTTTTACCTTTCATATGAATGAAGCTGCTTCACAATTACCCACTAAAGACTTGTTTACACCTTTCTGTCCATCATACGCCCATGTTTCCATTTACAGTGAATAGGAAGTATCTGAAAGTCCGACATTGCTTTAAAGTAAAGCGGCCAGAATTCCTCAAGGGCTTTTAATTTCCGCTGGTCAGACTGAGATAACACTTATTTATATGTCTGACGATATGCGTCTATAGCAGACCCATTCTGGCTGAAATCTGTTTTACAATTCTCATCTTTACCAGGAAATGATGTGCACAAACTCACCATCTCTCCATTAGTTTTCCATTGCTCATTGACAAGCAGACAAAACCCAAGACTGATGAAGTGAGGGAAAGACAACCCAGAGATCCGACCCAAGGTTGAAAGTGTAAAAGGGACTTAAAAAAAAACGATAAAAGATTTAAAAGATATTACAAATCTATTGATTAGAAAATGTTGTGTTGTATTTTATTTTATTTTATTTTCTGGCTGGGACTAATTCAGGCTCCTCTAAACTTCTGCATTACAACAAGAGGAAAATTAGCATAACATGAACTTCTCTTTCACACACACATATATGTCATGTGTCTGACATATTCTGTCATACTGGCGCTCTCTCTGGCAGCGGCAGGTCGCAGGCAGCGCCACTTCGCATATATTGCATCTTTTTCAAATGATTTGTTTGTGAAACAAATGAAAAAAGTTTCTTAAGCTTATTCAAAATAAAAAACGTGCTCTTACCTTCACTACTATATAATCAGACACCATTGTGTGTCTGATCACAACCAAACAACAGAATGTTCAGGCATATACTACTGTATGTGCGGATGTGCACGTAGGGCTGTGCTTACGCAAGGGATCGCTATGGCTCTCTCTTTTCACTTCTCATAAGGCGATCTCATTCATTTACTTTCATAAGATTACTCATGCTCATTCATAAGTTTTTTTTGTCTGTGGCCCCCTTTCTCCCACTGCGAGAAAAACAATGACTCATGTAGGTTCTGCGCACAGCCACCAGGTGACAGTACATGCACAGTCACCACTTCCTGTTTGCTCCTAAACTTAAAGGGTTAGTTCACCCAAATGAAAATTACTCACCCTTAAGCCATCCTAGGTGTATATGTATTTTTCTTTCAGACGAATACAATCGGAATTATATTTAAAAATGTCCTGGCTGTTCCAAGCTTTATAATGGCAATGAATGGGTGATATTCAATACTCCAATAGAAGTCCAACTGTGCCAATCCATCATAAATGCTCCATACAGTTCTAAATACATGTCGAGCGTCTTTTTAAAAGACAAGTTACTGCTTTAGTCTTTTCAAGTACATTAGTGATAGGAGAGATGATTCTTTAAGAAATTCAATTGCTTCGCAAAATGATTTACTGTTAATGCAACGTGAGCACAGCCCAAGCGTGCATAAAGACAAGGTAAGTGTAATCTACAAATCATTAAATACCATTTAATAATATCAAGTGTCTGTATAATTTGTATTATGTCATTAATTTTGTAGTGCTTGTTTTATGTTTTTAGACAAGACTTGACTATTTAGGCCAATTACAGAAACTTCAATTTTATTAAAATGTAACCTACATTATAAAACTGACCTAAGATCAATTAAAACCATACATAAGACACTGGTTCATGAGTTCATCAGTGGTTCTCAACCTTTTTTGAGTACTGGACCCCCATAATATCTCAAACCGTCCTCATGGACCCCACCCACCCACCATTGATATTGACGTGTTTGTATTGTCCATTTGTCTTAGCTTTTATTGTGTGTCAGGTCCACTGGTAGATGGCCCATCAAGTTTTTTAAGCTTCCTGTCCATAGGCCGGTCTCGATAACTATTTTTTTATTGACGATATACTGCCCCAGAAATAATTGCGAGAAATAATATTATTGTCATTTTAAGACATTTTATGCCACTGACTATATAATGATATTTCAGCAAAAACAGCGCTGATGCCAGTCATAATGCTGAAAGGATACTACGATAAAGATATCGCTTTCATCTTCTGACAACTGATGGCAAACTTATCAGTGTCAATAAGAATAAAATACTGTGTCAGTTTATGATAAAAAAATGTTTTAAACATGTTTGTAATGAATCTACAGACCCCCTGCAATTACGTGACGGACCACTAGGGGTAGCTTCATAAAGCAGTGTTTTGAGAGTGCCGATCACTACATTTTTACACTTCCTTAATGAAAGATAAGTAAATAATACATTACAGTCTACTCATTACACAAAGCTATGGCTTTAGAAGGCATGCAATATAGCTTACAAGTCGTATGGACCACTTTTATTTTACTTTTACCTTTAAACATGAATACTGCTTGTCCCCATTCATGGAATGAAAAAGAACAAAAAAGTCAGACAGGTAGTGACAAAAGTTTTAACTATTCATGAACTATTATTGCTTAAGGGTACAATGGTAACACCTCACGTCTCACGCTGTGTGGGTTTCAAACCTACAATGTTTTAGCTTCCAGCCTCATTAACTAATACCACGCATTACCATAGCATCACTGTCATGAAAGTATGACAACACTTCCAAAATGATACACTTCAAAAACAGTTGTTTTTCACAGGTGTTGTATGTCTGATTTACCCTCTTCCATCACACCCTCAGGGGAGACGTGAGAAAATCCAGCAATTAGACAGCTGTCACCTATACATCTGGCTGTACTATAATTTTTCAAAAAGTCAAAACATCCCTGTCATCCCCAGCCCTTAATGTTATGGAAAGGTCTTGCTATTATTTTTAAAACCGACTAAAAACAAATAGCTGTAAGGAAGAAGAGTAAAAAATTATGTTAAAATTATTACTTGAGCCACACCTAGTCACTTTCAATAGTTTATCTCTGACGATCTTATCATGATAAGAAAAATCTTATCACCAAATACAGTATGTCATGCTTGGATGAGAGCTGTGTGACGTAGGTTCTTGTTTATGTGTACTTGTGTTTACATGTGTGTGTGTTGACCTCTAAGAAGTCTTTATGACACATCAGGGTTGTTTTAAGTGTTTTGTGCATATCTTTGGTTGTGTTTGCAATGATAAATAAACAAAATAAATCAAATTCGGCCAACCATTTGCTTCAACTTAAAATGTCTGCACGCCACCTGCTAAACATACTGTCTATCTCTCCTTTAAGACTCCTCAAAATGTTTACATAGTCAAAATCGGTTTAGTCAGCCTGTTTACATGGTGTAAAGTGAGTTTAACCTGCTCACCTGGTCATAGTTCTGGTCAAGTTTTGTAGCTATATTAAACCAAAAATTACCAACATTTTAAGTTAAAGTAAATATGAAATTAGTAGGCAAACTGAATATGAGTAATTATTAACTGAGTAATATCAGGTGGAGAGCACAAATTTTAAATATTTAGTTTCCAATATTTGGTTCTGATAACCTCAAATGTTATATCATTTTCCTAAACATAATGTTATTTTTTGCACTTAAACACCTGATATTTAGAGGGAATGCCTTGAAAGCTCAAGCTATGACTATTTTAGGATGGTATGTTAACATGTGCATCAGTGTTATGGAAACATTCCCCCTCATACAAACAACGTTCAGGAAGTATCAAGGATGCTAGAGCTGTCACTGGGTCTCAAAAAAACCCCTCTCTGTTTTAGGGTTTCCTTCTATAAACAAGATATTGGTTGTATCAGAGATGCAGTCTGGGAAATTCCCCAGATTACTCGATTAAGGTATCTGTGGCACTTTACAGAAGAGTATACCAAACAGGGTGTGAAACTTTTTTTTTCCCGTCAAAAATGGTCACTGAATGGAGTTTAACCTTCAGAAATGGTTGAATCCGAAAGTTGAACTAAATATTAGGGCAAATACTGGTAGAGTGGGCCACTTTCTGATAATTCATTAATGCTGTTGTTTTTCAAATCCCCCCCAAAAAAAAATTACATTAAAAAAAAAAAATGTTTTTTTTTTTTTTTTAATTATGGGTACTACAGTGGGTGCTAGTTTGAGACCAAATGTTGATTTGTACAATTAAAGTTATATTCCTATCAATAATTATACTAAAACATCTTTGTTTGAGCTGTAGTTTTACAATAGCATGATTGTGCTTGACTAATGCGGTCAACACAACATGGAGAAATTAGTGTATGTGTTGACCTAAAATGAATGTGACATGGTTGTTCTCCCAGTGACTTATTTTCCAAATTGATGTACTGTATGAATGGGGATTTCCTTCTCTCTGTTTTAGTTTAGAGTTTAAAAATTCCAGTTTCAGGTGACTGATCACAAAATTGGAGATACAAGCCAACCATTAGCAATTAAACAGTCACAATCAGATATGAGTATGTGTGTGTTGGGGTGCGTGTGTGTATAATGGCTTAGACAAAAAAAGCCAGATCTGTTCAATTGCTCCATGAGAACAGACTGCTAACTGTCAAACAGAAGGCTTTTCTGTTGGTATGTTGTTTATTAGATATTTGTTAAATTTGGTCAAATACTTGTTCTTAAAAATAAAGAAAGTGTTGTCCCAGTGACAACTATATATTACAACCCCTATATTCTTTATTTTTTTTTTTCGAATATAGAATAAAAAATTATTGGCTGGGTAGTGAGAGATCAGCATATGACAAGATTACAAAAAGAGCACACCTTTTATCATTTATAATTTTCCCTTATTAATTAGGCTTATTGGGATTTTTGTTTTGTTATCACCTGACATTGAAAACTGCGTCTGATCACTTAGTAAAGCAGCTGCACACTTCACAATAAGCTGCACAATTTGAGGAATCATTCCTATCCATATCGTGTTAAAACTGAAGGATATTCAAACATGTCAAACTTAGGATATTACAGCGCTATAAGGATAATAGAGCTAATCAGATGACAAAGTCACTAGAGACAAGAAATGAAATTTACCAAGAAAGAGTATGAGGAAAAGGAGTGTAAATGACAATGTTATCACTAATTTGAATAGAAGCTAGACAGAAACTATTAAGTCAAGTCAAGAGGTATCTCTTTGTAGTAATGCCTCATACTGTCCTAAAATACTGTAACACCGTCACACACTCACTGATGCATAGACCACACACACTTAGTCATATTACAAGTATGTTACAGTTAGTGTTCCATGCCTAGAGGGCAAAAAGCCTATTGATATTTTAAAATATTAATTCTTGGTAATTGTTGGAAATCGGACAAAAAAATAAAAACTGTTGTTGCCCTGCAGTCAGGGTTCTTTTCAAAAGATATGCTGTTTAAGTCTTCTCTTGAATGTATAATGCATTCCTTTGAAAAAGGTTGATAGCAGTGGTGAAAGGTATTTGTGACTAATCAAACAGTAATTCAATTACAGCTGTTCAAAGACAGTACGTGCTAATAATTCAATACTTCTGTGTTAATGTGTGTAATAACAAATGATGTAATTTCTTTTTACATGCAGACAGACAAGTAAGAAAATTTTACACAATTGTAGCCTTTTTGTGACCAAGCTATTGTGACATTTCTCCTTCATACTATTAATAGATTTCCGGTGCACTGAGAGAAATTACATTAACAATACCAGTAGAGTCAGGTGTTGTAAAATAACAAAGACTAAAAAAAATGAGATAACTTTTGTTTCGATTCACATCTTTAAGTTAATCCTGAGAGCCTTAATAGATTCATTAATTACTGTATGCTATAGGCCTTCCTAATATTTCTGGCATGTATGATGTAGTTAGCCAACAAGAGCTGGAAAGTAATGATGTGTGAGGTGATGTAAAGTGGATGTTGATACAAATGGCACAAATGGTTCCTCTACTGATGCTATGCAAAGACTGTCTGGTCTAGAATTAGATACTGACCAGCTGCTCCAGCAGGAAATTTTGAATTGAGAGGTCCATCAGTAACCTTATATGGTTGTGGATGAACTGGGGAGAGGGGGTTGTGATGCTGACGCATCCGGATGTCATACTTAAAGAGCTACACAGGCTTTATGACCAGAATATCTCCAAATGACTTATGGCATATGAAATCACAACCTGCATGGAAAAAATTGTTCAACTAAGAATGGAGGAAGACTTTTACAAAGGAACCCCTCATCTCATTCATGTTTTTTTAATGTCTTTTTTTTTTTTTTGGCTGGGTTTTTCCTGTCTGACTCTAATATCCTCATTCCTGCAGTTTCTGTCAATCTGAAACAAGCTTCAAATAGCACTGCAATCGAAATCTGTAAAACTCATGTACTTTATGCCAGGTCTTCTAAAGTCATACGATAGCTTTGTGTGAGGTACGGATTGAAATTTAATCCATTATTCACTGAAATCTTGCAAATTGAAACTTGCCACTTCATGTTAAGTTAGGAAACAATGTTGTTTATTGATGTCAATCCTCATTTCTTAATGCAGCAATTTATTTAGGCACATGCAGAGGGCAAGATTTTCAGATTAAAATACAGAATTTGACCAATTTTGTCTCAATAAAAATAGAGGAAAGCACCAGGAAAAAAAACTTATAAATGCAGATAAAATGCATATGTATTCAGCTATATGCAGAATGCCACTGCATTGTTTAATGTATTTTAATTATTTATTGTTTAGTATGTGTTTTTTGTAGAACATGTCACTTATATATGGCTGAAATGTCAATAAAGCAGAGTAAACTAAACTTTGCATTTTTTAGATCAAGCACATTTTCGGCAAAGCCTCTGGTTAAATGTGTTTTTATGCTCATTATCTTCTTTTGAATGGACCACACAGACAACAAAGTCTGGAATTTTGTTTGTGAGAGATAATAAGTTCTGAGGAAGTTCAAGGTGAAAGAAGGGTCTTCAGTTTCTTCAAAAATATAAAATTACATGTCTGTTTGTTTCTAAGATTAATAGAACGAAATCTGTTACTTTTTAGGATACTTATTGAATGCCAGCTTCCTGCTGTACACGATTTTAGCTGCTGGGGGTGGGGGTTAAGAACTGTGAGATATAAAGTCACAATTGCCTTTTATAGTTTTTTTTTTTTTTTGATTCCAGAGTGGAAAAAAGCTTCCCATAAAATACAAACATCTGGACATCAAATTTTTATATGAAGACATTATTCATCTTTTTGGAAAATGAGACTGAGATTCATCTGTAAGGCACAGATGGGCTTGTGTGGCTTAGATTGCCTGAATAACTGGAAATATTTCCTTCTTCCTTCAAAGAAAGCAACATCATTTACAATTTAGGAGATATGCATGTGCAGACAGAGGAACACTCTCCTATAAACACAGGCATACAGAGAGGTTCTTTCTTCACTGTCCTTTTTGTTTGTAAACAGAGATATTACAAATTCAGAACAACAAAAGACAAGCAGTCATCTGACTTGATGAGGTACATGAGGCCGTTGGCAGATTCTACTTAACATTTGTCTCTCCTTTTTCTGGTCTGAGAATGCTTACAACATTAAATGGAGGGCCACAGAGAGTGTGGCACAGTGTAGTTTCAGTATTGATGAGTTAACGCTCTGTCATCTAGCTCCAGGACCCAACCGAAAGCATTTTTGTAAGCATTACCTCATATATGTCAAATGCTGCCATGAAACAGGTAAGGGCAAGAGGTGACAGATTTATAGTTTTCCCCATCTACCTTCAAATTCCTCTTTGCTACAGTGTGTGCATACTGAAATTATAATAAGATATTAATTTCTGTCATAATTTAAAGCAACTGTTTGTAAGCTTTCTACCTTGAAATTACAGTTTCAGAGTCATTCTGACGGTACGCTTACGCTGACTTCTTTCTTTTTCCACGCTCACCAGCAAGTGTCAGTGCGTGACGACTGGCGCGGCGCCATTGTTTTCAAATGTCATGATCACCACATACACACACGTGATTACAGTTGGAACGACTGTTTCCGAAAGCCAAAGTAAAGGTAAACCCAGCTAGTATAATCACAATAAAAACATCCAAACTCCAATATTTAACATGAGCAGGTACGAAATCCATGAAAAAGATGAATTGCTTTACGGCAGCATATGTGCACAGCTATCCACTGTAATTACGACAGTGAATTCCACTCACCAAACAGTAGTAGGCTCCAAAGATGCAAAAATACACAAAACTACATCCAGTTGCTTTAATCGTCCTCATTTTGTCTGTCTTCTTTTTTTTCTTTCCTTTTGACCATACAATGAAAGTCAATAGAGTCCAATGTTATTTTTGATCCCACCGACTGTCAGTGTATGAAAAAAAACAGTTAAAACGGTTTAAAAAAAATTGTTTTTTTGTCATGTGACTCATGGCAGTTGTCAAGTTTTTTTTATACAGTGTAAAAATATATATTTTTTTTAAGTTGTAAGATCATTGGAGTATGTTATAAAATAAAGATTACTGGAAAAAGTTTTACAAAAAAAAAATATTTCAGTCTTACTACAAAATTTCACATTTAATTAAATGTGTTACTTCTTGTTTTGTAATTAATTGTGAAATTTACTTGCAATTTCTGAGTGAAAATTGTTCTACACCAAAATTTTTCAGTGTAAGATTGTATTTCATGTTAAAATGACTGTTGAACAGTGCTTTTTCCTCTGATTCTATTTCTCTGCCAAGTTCTCACACTGGGAAGTGACCAGGGATCAAGTCCAACTGCCCCTTATTTCCATCACTTGTCAGATGGCACGTATCTCCTCTTGAGGCTCACAGCCACACAGGCTTTCCTGGAGGCACGTCCCCTGGCCGGACAAAACAAGCCTGCGTACACTATCAGTCACTGAGGAGACAATCTGTGCTGAGGCAATGGAAACATGCACTCCGCAATCTCCCCCACGGTGCCAATTTCATGCCAATTTATCACAGAGAAAAGGAGACTGTCTTTTAGTCCATCCACAGAAGTGAGCTAGTTGGAGCTCATACAGTAAAGCTTTGGAAAATCAGTGCCCCTGCAGGGTCATTGATGACCAGAAGGCCTGTACCATGATGGTGGCTGAACAAACTCGGGGTTACAGGATTAGTTTTGAGTTGACAAAACCAAACCAGGCCAATTCGGCTTTGTTGGTACCATGAAGCTCATCATCAGCTTTCTCTGTCAACTCAGGCTTGATCCTGAGTTAATGGAGCACGTGCACATGAAAGAGTGACATCAGTAATGAACAGCCAATCAGATGCCTTGAAACTGTGATTCACTTCTTGAGAGAAAGTCAGTGCTATTCACTACCAAAGATTAAAATATTGAACAATATGAAGAATTTAAACACATTTACAAGATGAAACGATCTATCCATGAAAGAGGAAAACTTAAAGAAAACATCTTGCCCTATAAGTGCAAGTAAAAGTTGTAAAGTCAGTTCATAGAGTTGATAATATTTATAGGTATAAAAACACTTCAAAATCTAAGCTCATATTTAGTCATGTTTAAAGCTATTGATTCTAAAACGTATGTATATTGCATATTATCTATATGTTTATATTAATTTAAAATAAAAGCTTAATAATTACTATTAAAATAAGCTAGCTTGTGTAATGCATTAAGGGTTTAATAATTATATAAATCATATAAAATAATTATAAAAAATAATCATCTCTAAATTCAGACAATTTTATCTTTAAAAATGTTTTACTATGTAGCGTCCTTTAATTTGGAGTAAGAGAAACTGGGGGAGTGGCTTTATTGCATCAGACATGTGTCACTTTGCTTGAAGCTGATTTCGCTTTGAGATTTCTAAACCCAGAACATAACCTGCCCCAGAGCAGGTTAGCTGTGGATTGTACTAAGGCAATGAATGCTGCTAAAAGCCAAGCCACTTTCATGGAACCTAAAACCCAGGAATGGTGCAAACTAAACTAAAACTTACCTGGCTAGCCAGCTAATCTGGCTTCATGGTACAGGCCCCCGTTGCGAACTGAGCTGTAATTTTTAATACTGACTTGCAAATCACTCAGTTCACTTTGAATTCTAACCATGTTGTAATACATTCAAGATATTTGCATTTTTCACTGCTTGAACAAGTCAGCACCCCCTCTAAATTTTGTTTCTACATGTTGGTTCCGACACATTTGTGTGTGTGAAGACATCACTTCAAATCATACACCATTCTTTGTAGACTAACAATAATCTCATCTGTCATCATAAAGACTATATTTATTGGCTCGGAATTTGTTGTGTGAATATTTTCATTTTACAATTTATACCAAATAAAATAGGATAATGTATCTTGATGCAAAATGATGACAAATCTTGGGGCATTAAGAATGCACACATAGAAAACAATGTAAAAGTATTAGACTTATTGTGATTTATTATTTCAAAAAGTCATATTTCAAGTATAAAAATAAGAAAATATCAATACTTTTTTAGATTAAACATATTTTGTTAGAAAGAAAACTTTTCTTTTGTTTAGTATTCTGAGATCTTGAGATGTTTCATTATGGAGATTGAGAGAAACAAAGGAAGAAAAAAAGGCAGATGGTAAACAAACAACACAAGTTAAAAACTATTTTAACATTGCAAACAACTAGAAACGTGATTCAAGTAAAATCATAACACATTATGACAGAATAAGCTATTCAGCATTCAGGTCTAACGTAAACATTTTTTACAATACATACAATGTACATATTTAATAAATAGTTAAATATAAAGAATCAGATTTGTACAAAAACTATTCATCAAAAATACAAAAATATGAATTAAAAGATCATTTTCTCAGTATAATAAATAACCTATAAATAAATAAATAATTACTTTCTTACAGAATACATCTATCAGAGTTCAGATGTTCGTTCTTTGAGTAAAACTGTTGGGTTGACTTTTTGATTCGAGTGGGAAGTACTTGCATTAATGGTGGTTGGTACTGAATCTTCTACATTAGGCACGTTGAAAGATGCCATAGGGCAGGGTCCTTTGACATTATTGCAAACCAATTTCTGCAGAGAAGCAGTGTTGACAATCTCAAAGCCCACTTTGCCACCAAAAGTGCTCGGTTTCCAGTACTCAGGGGAACAGATGGGATTTCCCATAAGTCCTTTGAGGGAGTAGGGGGCACCCATTTCCACCATGGTCTCCCCAAAGATGGCGTTGGTCCTGGGCTTCTCAACCAGCAAGCCAGTATAAAACTCCACAGCATCCACATGCCCGTACAACTCTTCAAGTTCAGCAGCCATCTCCTTTTCTCCTAAAACATAAAACAAGCTCAGTCAACTCAAATTGTTGTCTGAAATACCATATACCATCCATAATACCATCTATAAAAAACTTAATAAATATTGTAGAAAACATCCATGTTCAGACCTGATAAATGGAAATATATTAACCCTTACCTGTCATTTCTTCGAAGGATTTGTATGGCTTCATGTTAAAGCGTTTCCTGTAGGCATTGATAGATTGGTAGCGCATTACCCTGCTGTCTTCAATTGACTTCATGGCCACCTTTAACACAGCTGGTGCAACATTACGCCCTCCAGCCACCTGAAGTAAAAGACAAGATTTATAATCCACCAAACCCTCACCACGGGCGGTACCTTGCAACAGTATCTACATCAGGCTAATTCAAAACAAGTTAAACTAAACTTATTTTTCTTATCTTAGAATGCATGATAGCATACCCTTCCAGCCATCTGTTTGGTGAAGGACTCAACCAAGCTGTTGACGCCATAGTCTGTCAGTATAGATGTGTTGAAGAGAAACTGCTTATAACTGTAGACTTCATCCTGGACGTGAAATTCATCAGGCATAAGGGGATGCCAGTGGTAAAGAGTGTTGAACTCAGAAGAGATCCTGTTCTGGTACTGGAAATGCTCATTGAAGAGAAGTTCAGGATCAAACTTGAGCTTAAAGTGGTATCCGCTGAGATGTTGCACATAATCTTCAATAACGATTTTGATCGTCTCACCTATAGAGTTAGATTATGCAAAGGTTAGAACCACGGGAGTTGTTGTAAGTGTATTTGGAGGTACAACTACAGGTATGAATACATCCATTAACACATTCTGCAAAATATCCAGTTTACATATTCACCTCTTTCTGAATATACTTGTCCACTTGTAACCAATCTAAATTTCCTTTTCTATGGGACACTCACCAATAAGGATGAGCCGTGTGGTCTGAAACAGCCTCTCGTCATCCCAGTCAGGATGCTCCTTCTTTAGTATATCACACACTCGGTTGTGTTCACGCAGCCAGATGGTAGCATACATCATGAGTCCTGGAACCAGTCCAAAGGCCTCATGACCCACGGCAAAGCGACGAGACTCAGGTACATGAGGAGGGTAGTGCATGTCTACTTGAACCTCACTGACTGTCGGAGGATAAACCTCACCATCCAGAACCTGGTTAAGGCAATGAATATGAATTTAGTCAAATTTTCAGACAACCATGCTTGCAATATGAAAGAGGAAGATCAAGTGAAAAATAAGTAACAAGGCAGTAAAAATAGCAAAATTGCCTAAAAGGGAGGGAGTATGAGGTGACAGAGTACAGTAAACTGGAGGTTATTTGAGTTAATTTTGGGTGGAGACATTCCTTACCTGATATCTCAGCTTGCCGTCCTTGAAAAGTCTCAGCTTGTGTTGGCGTTCGAGGTCCTGTCCATATATGTGTCCCAAGTCAACCTAAAGATATCAGGCAAAGTCAGTCAGATACTAAAGTGAATGTGAAAGGTTGGTGCCACTTCAAAATGTCCTATCTTTAAGATACGCACCCCATGATTTAGGGCTTTTGTGAAAGCTGGACCTTTCTTCATGTCGGTTTTGAAGAACTGGTGTGTAAAATGTTGGGCAAAGAAAGCGAACATAAGACTGGTGCGTTGAGGGTCTGGGATGAACTTCCTCCTGAGAAGCAGTTTCTCAGCCAGAAGCTTCACGTCTGGCAGCTCTTTCTTACCTGGTAAAACAAAAGAAGAATTAATGAGAAAAAGACATCCACCATATACAGTATTTACATCACCAATTCTGAGTGTTAACTTGTCAACCCAAATCTGTCACAATAAATCAGGAGTTAAAGCATTCTGTGCAATTAAAAAAAACATTTCTAGCCTCTCTGACTTTAATTGATGGAGATGAATCTCTCAGCAATAATGTTGTAATAACGTCTTATATTTTTTAAGCTTTTCTCATCCCCACACCCAAAGCATGCAGGCAGGCAGGCAGTTTGAGTCCACAAGCTTCCTGTCTAGCAGTGATGCTAGAATGTGAATGGTCAGAAATGTGAGAAAACAGGTCTGAGGACAAAGAGACTCACCTGCGACTCCCATTGGTGTTGGGCAATCGTGTGGGACAGGAGGCAGTGTGCGAGTGTAGTAGGAGAGATTAGAGTAGGCTTCCCAGCTTTTGTAACCATAGTCAGCATTGAATAAAGGTGGGCTATCAATCAGATGGGCACGCGCTGGTTTAGGAGGAAAAGAAACTTGTATAAGTTCGTTTTCATTTTGAATTACATGTATAATTTACATTATTGCTGTAAAGAAACTTTTAAGGTTACAATTTTAATTCAAAATTCAAAATGATTTCAAACTGTATGTTAGACTTAAAAACAATATATCTGGAAAGAAAAGAAACTCTCATAACAACTTACATGTTAGCACATATCTCATTATGCCGTTTCTTAAAAAGGACAAGGTGTTGACAATATTCCACAAGCTTTTGAAGTGTGTGAGAATATAATGCACCGTGCTGGGAGAAGGCTTCAGAGAAACTTTCACCCATGTGAGAAACTCGGCTGTAAAAACGACACCCAAGTAAAAGGTTAGTTGGGTACTGACAGAGAGCGGGAAGCTAATTCTTTTACAGAAGTCTATGCAGTTTTCACTTACGTGTTGTGCAGTTTTGACCGTAATATCCAGTGCGTGTACAGTCACATTCATACGAGTCTGAGCCCAATGCCGTACAGACACCTCGATTCTGACATGGCTGAGAGCAACAGGGGTTGGCTGCATCACCAAAAATATTGATTATTTTAGACGGCTTGACTTACATCATTATCATAATGCTTAACTAATTCATAAAGAACCATTATAGATGTGAATACTACATATATATATATATATA
>NW_015544175.1:1876263-1892603 GCF_001515605.1 Sinocyclocheilus anshuiensis
GTAATGAAGAAATGACTTACCTCCTTGGCAAACCATGAACCCCAGATGCAAAAGAATAAATAATACCAAACGATTCATTCCAGTGGCCGTATAGTAGTAGATGAATTGGGTCGTTCCTCGCCAGTTCAGATCAGAGAGTGAATTACCTTCCGAGTGAGAGAGGTGCAGTTTTATGAGCAGCGGAGTGACGCAACATGCTTGACTCTCAATGCTTGAAATGGATTCCAACATGACTCATCATTCGCACGTCTACAGCAGTGCAAGAGGATGAAAACAATGGTATAATCGTTTGTTGGTATGGCGTAAGGTTACCTACTGATTATCGGATTATCCGATGTCATAAATTAATATCCCGAAGGCTGTCGGGAGATACGATAATAGCATCATAGTTTATTTATGTTTTGTCAGTTTATCATATTTTTGGTCACTTACAAATAGGAAGCAAAAGAAAACTTTTAATATAATAATAATTCATAATATTTGATACACCCTCAGTTAATGATCGGTCATTTCCCCGGATCAAACTGAAAATTGTATTTAAATTCATTTCAATTCGACTCAAATTCTGAAATAAATTAAAATTGTTTCTTTCCATTTTTTTTGTGGGGCGCCTATGTGGTGGTGTAATCTGGAGAAAGGGGGAAAGTCTCATTCAATGAAATTATAGGGGAAAAAAGGACAAAAGTTAAAATTATTAATTAAAATTATTACTTAATTATTAAAACACAAAAAAAAATACCGTTTTAATGTTAATTAAGCGATACTATTTTAAAAATTCAATCGATATTAAATAATCAACGTATTAGCTTTTTGTAGAAAATGTTTTATAAACATCTTTTAAAAAATGTATGAAACCAACATAAATACATTACATTTAAATAAACGTGCATATGTGTTTTAAACGATCCTTTTTTTCTAAAAAAAAAAAAAAAGATGAGTTTTTTGTCTTTATTATGCCTATCCTCGTTTTCTTTGATCACCTGTTGAAGTTCATTTCGCATGTAATGGAACTGCCACCTGGTGGCAGAAATGAAGACTCAACTGCGCAGATCCGCTAGCCAGAGAAACCTAGCTGTTTTCCTCATCATCTCTGCTGACTGTTACCTCGGGAAAACCTCACTCTTTCTTTATGATTATTTTGCACGAAATTTCCAGTGTTTCCCCCCCTAAAGACATTTGCCTTTGTAACTTTTTCAGTCTGTAAAACAGTGCTTTATTTTTATAGCCTATAACAAATTTACTCAACAATTAAGTAAAGTGAAATCCGTCAGCAATATGAAAAACAATGCACACAGAGCAGGACAAATTATACTGCTGGACGAGATGAGACTTTATCATCATAGGAAGCTTGTCGTAGTACCTCCTCCTCTTCCTCTTCTTCTTCTTAAAAAAATGATAGTCTGATAGAAGCGCACTCTCTGCATAGAAGACGATCGATTTTCCCCCTAAAGATTTCTGGCTTAGCGTGCAGTCCAGCCCAGGGTAAGATGCAAGGTTAATTACTCAGTCTGTTAGTTGTTTACTGCAGGTAAGCTGTCGCTCATTAAACATAAACGTCATGTAAAAATAGCTGTGCGAAGCTCGAGAAAAACGTCAGCTCTGTAAGTGTAATCTACGGACAGTTCAAGGGCAATTACATGTTTTAAAAAGTTTCGATTCGTTTCAGAATATGCTGTTTAAATGTCAAAAGCACATTTCCGTTCATCTAAGTTTAAACTACAGAACTGCTGCAGTTTTGTGATAGATGGGCACTGTTGACAGATGACAGATCTGTCTCAGATCTTCAGTCTTGAAACGTTTTCTTAGTAAGATCATAAATAATGAGTTTGGCGTGTTGTAGTTTTAATAATTTTAATAAATAACGGATTTGGAGGCAGAGTTTCATTTAATACAATTTTTTATTAATAGGGCCTATCCTACGTCAATAAAAAAGATCAGTATGCAATATATATTGTGTTAATGTAAATAATGAGAGTTTCGATTTGTCTTCATGTGTCTTTGTCATGTCTACGTGCCCATGTCCATTCCGCAGTGAAGTGAACGTGCTCTGGCTCAGTGTAAAAATTACACGCTCCGACGAGCATCAAAAGCGTCTTTTGTCACCCAAGGTCCAGTCAGGTCAATGACTGATTTGCGTGCTATTTGTGTTTTTGTGCCGTAATTTTTATGGAAGGACTAGCTTAGCTAATCAGAGAACCTGACATTCTCCTTTACGCAATGTTAGCTTCCGCTGGATTGCACAATATTCACTCCATAATACATGCAATTATAATGCTGACTTCTAAGCACATATGCTGACTGTCGTAGTCATTGCAGTTAACCAGTGTAGGTACATGTTACTTTTTGCTCAGAGAGCCTCAGAATGCAGCGCAGACTGTGGAAGTCAGTCAGACTTTCATCCTGCCACAGACACTGTCTCTGTTGACTCATTGCACACTTCCCGTCTTTAATATGCTTATTTTGACTCCTTTTCAGTCCATCTGTAAAGCCTACCCCTACTCCTTTCTCTTTCACATACACATACACAATCATGAAAAATTGTTTTTGAATTCTTTTTTTTGTGCATTTAGATGTCCAGTGGCATAGACACCTTCTCTGGGAGCAAAGTTCTTTGAGGAGTTCCTGGGATAACCGGACAGTTTTGTCTAATTTAGTGGTGAAGGCACCATGTCACTCACAGATCATCACATCTTTGTAAGTAAGAAAAAAAATCTCGGATTTATGCATAAGAATAACAGTAAAAACCAGTGGAGCGTGGCTTTCAAGATGGTAAGCCAAAACACAAGGCAGTTTGTCAGCACAGATGTTTTTGGGAAACCACTATTTTGGTTTTCCAAGAAATTCTTGTATTTTTGTTAAGTTTACACCGAGAATGCTGATGTGCATCAGTGTGGATGTCATGATATGTCATTCATAGCCTTTTCTTGGACAGGTTCATTGTGCATGCAAGGTAGATTGACCAATGTTGACTTATGAGTAAAAAGCAAAATTATGTGGACTCATTATGTAGCCTTATATGTAAACAGAAACAGAGAAATCATATGCTACCAGCCATACATCAAACTTTGTTTTATGAGGTCAAGCTCCACATAAATTCTCTTAAATATCAAGTTTAAGAGAGATATTTTTATGCTTCTGGCTAACTGCCTTAAAGTGACAATGTATTGGTGTGAAAAAGACATGTTAATCAGACCAGCCAACCACAGTGCACTTATGGGCTTCGCCACTTTTATCGGCACTTCCTAAATTTAGACATAGATATAAAGATAGAGATGTATTCAAATTTAAAAAGGTATAAACTATATTTCTTAAAGTCAATAAAAGATGTTTCTGTATTTACAATTATAATAATGATAATAAAGATTATTATTAGTAGTACTAGTAGTAGGGGAACAACTAGCAGCAGTAATGGTGGTGAGCTGAGCGTTCTGTGTATTTTTTAGGTTGAACAGCAAATCTCACACAAACTCAAAGTGAAAGTGTTGCGGGCCGAAAATGTCACAAAGGGACCTCTTGGAGACTTGTGTGAGTACTTATATTTTTTACTTTTTAAATATAAAGTTTAGGTACTTACAGAACAGGAATTGTACCTCACACAGCATAATGCATTGCCATCATCAGTTTTAAGCTACTAAACTCAAAGGAATAAGACCTGATTTGGGCATTTCACAGAATAAATCATGATTGCTTCTAACACACTAACTAAACACACTAACATGCTTGTAGTGGATACCCCCGACCCATATGTGGAGTTGTTCATCCCAACTTCCCCAGAGAGCAGAAAGAAAACACGACATATAGACAACAACATCAATCCAGAATGGAATGAGGCCTTTGAATTCATCCTCGACCCCAACCAAAACAATGTGCTTAAGGTAAAGAGAAACACAATTAATTTCTGTTCCAAATCTAAACGTAGTCAGCTCTTCTTCAATATCACTGTCATTATATTAGTGTCATTTGCTATTTACTACACAGCAGAGGAACAGAAATGAATATAAAAGGTGTAAAAATGTGTAATTTCTGGCCCACTAGTTGCACCAGATGGAAACTCAAAATGATTGTTTCCAAATAGGTTTGCCCTTGTTTACCATTGTTGAAAACATTAACTGTAGCTTAAAACTTATGGTATGTCAAGTGGCCACCCAAAAAACAGATCAATGTTATAAAGTGCCACAGAGTCAAAGTACATCAACCTCAAAATGTATCTGCATATTTAATTGGGATAGGAGAATGTTTTTTTTACAGTGAATAAATTACACACTTCCTGATTGCAGTACATTGACCATGACATTATGTTGCTTTAATAAGGTCTTGGTATTTCCAACTGCGTGTAGTAATTTGAACCTTCCTTCAAATCTTTTACGTTGATCAGTCTTTTGGAACGCACTGTTCTTACTTAGTAGTGCGTCAATTATATGGTTTCTGTCTCTTGTTTCCAGTTGACATTAATGGATGCTAACTATGTTGTGGATGAAATGTTGGGTACAGCTTCATATGACATCTCTAAACTTAAAGTTGGACAAACAGTACTGGTGTCATTTCTTATAGGAAAAGTAAGTTTTATCTATTCAAGGAGCACTTTCTCTTTAAAAGCACATGATGCATGAGTTGCTGATGTTTGCAGTTTTTAAAAAGAAAACTGATCCTATCATATTTACTTTTTATAGTACAATAGCTTATATATAGATTATTATATTGTCAAAATGTAAGAACTTTCCTCTTCTGCTGATGTAATTATGTATGTAATAATAATGTCTGTTACTGTCGTTTCACAGATGACCAATGTGTACTTAGAGATTTCCTTGGAGGAGTGGTACGTATCACAATGAACAAAACTGGCTTTTGTGAGTTGTGTACAATAAGATATAACTTTTATAGTTGAAGCACCACAAATCGGACTCTTTTTTTTCACTGTTCTCAGCTCAGCAATGGACCTGCGATTCAATCTGGATCTGTGCCCTAAAGAGAAGCTCTACAGACAACATCGGCACGATAGAGTCATGCTGGGCATCAAGAAATTGTTGCACATGGAGGAACCTTCCTCCCTCCCTTCCTCTTCTCATGAGGTACCACCCATTCATTGACTGCTTCCTCATGAAGGCTCATATTAGGAATCAGACTGATTCTGGTGCACTGTGATGATGTTCTTTGTTAATGCCATTGTTCTTGTGAGCAAGAGGGGTGCGGTTGCATGAGACACAGAACAGTACGTGTACAGTACAGTAATGCAGATGTCACCTTACTGTCATGAAGATAGAAACACCTAATGAAATACAGCAGAAAGCCAAGACATTCATGACACAATACAAAGAGAAAATGGACAGCTGAGTAGCACTGCTGACACAGAATTCCCTCAAACAGCTCAGATTTCCACATAACTTTAGGAAAGTCACCATCTACCAGATAAGTTATTTGGCAACATCAAGCAGCTTTGACAAAATACTCGAAATATTTGACAATTAAAGCTCTTAATAAAATAAGCACTTTGAAGACTGAAAGTGTTTTGTCTTTTGAATGGTCTCAGGCGCCCTTCATTATCAAGTTTCTGTTTTCTTTGGCACATTTCTTCTGCTTTGCTAGTTCAGTCTGGGCTCAGCATGTGAAAATTGAAAATTTCAATCTAAAGAGGAAGTGTTAGATAAGACCTGTGAGAACTCATAGGGTTTGTGTAATACAGGATGATTTCATGATCAAAAAACAAAATAAATAAATGAACCGTAGGCGGAAATGACAGAAGTTGAACTGCTTTTGTGCATTTAAATGGAATGAGTCACATAGTCAATACAGTTACATTGCTGTTAGAAACGTTAACATTATGGCTAAGGATCCAGAGCACAAACTCAAAGATGCTTCGTTGACATCTTGTTAGCATAAATATGATTTTCTGAAAGCTTCAGTCACTTTTTTGGCGTTAATAGTATGTAAACTGTACACATTTCTTTTTGATGTGTAATTATTTTTCAAAGCCAGTGTTACCTGGTACGTTTTCCTTGTTCTTAAAGACTCAATTAGTGGCCAATCTTTTCTTCTATGCTGTGATGTATATGACATGAAACAGACTATCAAAAAGACAAATGTAGTGCGGGCTCTTGGTTCTGTCCCTCACAGTTTGCAGCCAATTGTAAGAAAGGGGTGGGGTTTAAGTGGGCAAAATGATTGGAGATGTCCAGCATATGTCACCAGAGAGGAGTCTGTTGTTTCAGTGGAAAGGTCTAGTTATGATTTATTTTAATTAAAAATTAAAAAAAGTGAAAAAAGTAAAAAACATGTCAGATAATCAGATCTATAACATGCATTTAGATCCAAGAGCATGCAGAAGTGAAGTCATTTAACATCACATTAAAACATTTTGATTACTTTGGAATTAACTTTAGACAAGTTTTTTATTTTCAGTAACTATGCAATGATGTGAATGCAGCATAAATTACTGAAATCCAAGTTCAAGACAATTAATCCCAGATTGTTTGAGGACACTCTTTGCAGTAAATTGTAAGGTCAATTTTTTTGACTGAATTTTTCAAAAATACCCTATTGTTAGTATTTTGGTAGCATTCTACTTTGTTACTAATATTTGTGTTGTCTTTTGTGCAGGTTCCAGTGATTGCTGTTCTGGGATCAGGGGGAGGTTTCAGGGCGATGGTCGGGTTTTCAGGGGTTATGAAGGCTTTGTATGAGTCTGGAGTTCTGGACTGTGCCACGTATGTTGCAGGCCTCTCTGGATCCACCTGGTATGAGGACATTAAGCTTTTTTTATCTTTGTATATTCATCTTTTCAGTTCCTACTCAAATGCTTATTTGCTGTTGTGTGTTTCACAGGTACATGTCCACTTTGTACTCCCACCCAGAGTTCCCCACTAAGGGCCCAGAGCAGATCAACCAGGAGCTGATGAATCGTGTGAGCAGTAACCCTCTCCGACTACTCCTTCCCAAACACATCACTAACTACGTACATGCCCTGTGGAGCAAGAAGGCCACAGGGCAGCCTGTTACCTTTACAGATATCTTCGGGATGTTGATAGGTGAAACGCTCATTCCCTCTGTAAGTATCTGATCTTTTGGAGAGTTTCCTTTGTTCCTGCCTTTTACTTATTCAGAAATACACAATGCCGTCTGGCAAAACAAAGGCTCCATTTCTCTTTCTGCTTTTTCAACAGAGGATGGACACCAAGTTAAGTGAGTTGCAGGAAAAGATAAATGAAGCTCAGGCTCCTCTGCCCTTGTTCACCTGCCTGCATGTAAAACCAGATGTTTCTGAGCTTAAGTTTGCAGGTAAAAGGGCGCATATTTACATTTTCATCCTTATTTTAATCTGTTGGTCAATTAAAACATTAATGCAAATTTTTTCTTATTTAGTATCTGTGCATGCATATTTGTGTCAGAATGTCTATGATTGCAATGTCAAGAATAGCTGATTATTTTCTTTATGACTTCAAAAATCCATTTCCATTGTGGCAACTAATTGTGTAGGGTAATAAAATACCTTGGAAATATACAAAGACTATTATCAGCTACATTGTTGTCAGTGTGTTCACTGAATGAATGGAGGGGATGCCATTTATAGTAGTCTGACCTGTTGAACTGCCTGGTGAGAACCCAATTGCGTCAGCAGATTAGTGTAAGAATGTGAACAAGTATGTAAAAAGTCTTTTTTTAGTTCAAAGAATACTTGTATTGTTCTTCTAAAGCCCTAAGAAAGCCCTGAAGTGCCACACGTTTTAGTCGTTTAAAGGTTTGTCTGTCAGTCTGTATTTGAATATAGGCCTCCTAATTCTGTTGTAATTGACTGAGCAGGTCATGCCTCGTGAGCTGTTGGCAGCTCTTTCTGGTTTAAGAAGTAAAGAATGGAAAATTGTACTTAAGACCTTAAGTAAATAAATGAATCTTACCTAAGAACAGAATTGCATCACATGTGAGCTGCATTTTAAAGCACATGGCTGTTTTAATAGAACATAAACTCATTTATAATAAGCATTTTTTCAGACATCACACCTCTCACAGGTATTTTGTTTTTGGTATAAACATGCATCAGTGCAGTTTGTATAACTGCGGCTAAATGAAAGCAACTATTGAGACACTGAGACACTCAAGGGAATCACCCTCACGTCACATCTCATTGAGAATAATCCTAGGAGACGGAATGACATCCGAACCACTCCTACCTCCACAATAGACTAAAACTGTGATAACTGTCAAAACCTCAGACTTCGATGAATAATTTTTGTCTGAAAAAGCGTCAGTCAATTTTCTGCAGGCCCACTCACACAAAAGCTATTTTCGTTTAGTTGATTCATGCATCTGCCTTTGTCAAAAGTGACATGCATTATCAACATTCTCAGGAAGCTGAAATCTGAAACACTGCTTTCGCACATTGCCAGAAACTATTTGAAATATGCAATTTGTCATTATGTTTCTTGGAACCTAGTGTTGGTCTGATGTCCGAAATTATAATTCACCCGTATATAATTTGGCTTCCTCTTATTATTGTTATCATTAGTGTTTATTTGTTGTCATGGGCATGTCTTGCAGTTTTCTGTTGGTTGTGGATATATTTCTATTGTCGTTGTGTTTTGATTGGCGTGTTTTAACTGACAGATTGGGTGGAGTTCAGTCCGTATGAGATCGGAATGGCTAAATATGGAACCTTCATGACCCCTGACCTTTTTGGAAGCAAGTTTTTCAGGGGTAACGTGGTCAAGAAGCATGAAGAGAACCCTCTTCACTTCCTTATGGGTACAGAGTCTTTGTTTTCTGGATTTCTCTTAGTAGTATGCAGAGAATCATAAGAAAGTGAAATTGTCAGTGTTCTTATGGAAATAGTGACACCATATAGTTGGAATCTTCACAGAGTCAAAAATCACCTGATTTAAGGGTGTTGGTTCAGTCATTTACAATATTCCCATCCTTATTGCATCATAAAACAAGAAAAGCTAGTGTTGCACACACTCAAAATTCAGGACAGTCATTGGGAGCATAAAGAAACATTCTTTGAAGGGTGTATCGCAAGATAAAGTTTCACTGCAGATTTACGGTTTATTTTTAAAACAGTGATGTGAAGATCTGCAAAGGTATTTGATTTCTGCTGTTTTAACCTCACATCCTCTATAGAACCTTAGTTTTAACAAAAAGTCTAATTTTACAATTTTATAACCTTGGAGAATAAAGACGATGATTGGATAGATTTTAAAAACAATTTTATACTTTGGGAATTTTTTTTAGGACCATTAGGATTTATTTATTTATTTATTATTATGTTTTATTTTCATTATTATTATTATTAGCATTAATTAATCGTCAAGTACAATTGTAAAACACAATGTTAAGTATACGCCATGGTAGTATTTGAGCTTAATTTTGGATTTAATTTCTTTTCTTTTCTTTTTTTTTTACTTTTGATTTTGAGGTGAAGAATGGTCAAATAATACATCATCATGTTTTAGTATATGGGATACAGTGTGTTTGTAAATGTTGCACAGGTGTGTGGGGCAGTGCCTTCTCTATCCTGATCAACAGAATTCTGGGATTCAATGATGTGAACAATGGCAGTACAATGGAGGAAGAACTAGGTACGATCACCAGCTTAATTTCAGTTTCACATTGCCCTTCTACTCTTTCTAATGAAAACACGTCTGTTTTCATCTGCATGCCACACAAATTTCCACAGATTTGTGTAGAATGTGAATGTCCTTCATTAAAAAAGTTATTTTCCCCTTGTGTGTTAAATGCATGTATACATATTAATAATATTCTTGTTGTGTCAGAGTAGCAATAGTGGAAGAATATGTTGCAGAATGATGGTGCCTTTAGTGTTTGCATGTGTGATGTAGGATGGCATGAAACTTTGTTGTTATCAGATAGCTACACCAATGTGTGGTTACTAATGAACCTGTGCTTAAATAAAGCAACAGTTGTGAAGCCCACATCACATGCAAACATCCTGGCACACACACTCATTCTGGGATGATCTGAGAGATTGTGATAATCTCAGGAAGACATCTGTTGGAGCTGGTTTGCACTGTGGCTTTGATGCTCATTTGCACATTTCTTCTACAGAACAGATCAAACCGGAACACATTGTAGGAGAGGACAGTCTAGATAATGACGAAGACCCACATAAAGGTGAGATTTTACAACATCTACACTACACAGTAAGTAGCTTAGTGCAAACATTTCGATGCCACGGACCCCCAAAATGCCCTTGGAGGAATCTCTTTCCTAAATTATAAAGGCAGGTATATATTTGCATGTATAAAGACCAAATTTATGCCAAGAAAAAATAAAAACATTTTAATTATGTGCAAAATATTATTTGGAAAATATTACAATAATAATGTCAAATTTATTTTAATTAAATACTTTTATTTATTTATTTAATTGTAAAAATGTTTTTATTTTTTCTATGAGCTTTTTTTTTTTTTTTTTGGATCCCACAGCACCCTATCAAAATATCAGTGCAAATCCTTAAATATAATAATAATAATATAATAATAATAATAATATGTTTAATTTATATAGCGCCTTTCCCAAGCTCAAGGATGCTCTACAAGGTACACCAAAGCAGCAAATACTGATTACAAAGAAACAATTTCATTGGACATTTGCCCAATTCAGTTACAAATAATGCAGTTGCATATAACACAGATTATACAAATACACAATGTAAATTAGCGATAGTGTTGATTATACAAATAAGTTTTAAGCTTTGATTTGAATTCACTGAAAGAGGTGACTGTTCTGAGTGCCAGGGGATAGTGATGGGTCTAGAATGATACCTAAGTTCCTAACAGTAGCCGATGGGAAAATAGAAATAGCGTCAAGGTCAAAGCTAGAAACATCAATTTAATTTTTTATTAGAGATGGGGGACCAATTATTAAAATTTCTGTTTTACTCCAGTTCAGACTAAGAAATTTTGAATGTAGCCAATCCTTTAACTCACTGACACATGAAGATAAGGATGCCATTGAATGGGTAGAATCTGGTTGACAAGCAGTATATATCTGGATGTCATCGGCATAACAGTGGTAGTTAAAACCATTACGACGAATTATTTGGCCAAGAGGCTGAATGTAGAGGATGAATAATAATGGTCCGAGAACTGAGCCCTGGGGAACACCCTGTTTGAGCAAAACAGTGGGAGACTTGGAATTGTGCAGTGAGATGAAGTATTGCCTATCTGTGAGATATGAGGAGAACCAGGATAATGCAGAACCTGAGATGCCAACCTCTGCAAGGCGAGATAGTAATATCTTATGACAAACAGTATCAAAAGCTGAGCTGAGGTCAAGTAATAAAAGACGGAGATATTATTCAAACCAGATGTACAGACCAGATCAAGTGTATGAACATGAGTGTGAGTTGGAAAGTTAATGTTCTGAACAAGATCGAAACAGTCCAGTACAGTCAATAGTTGAGTAGTATTAGAGCAGACAGTGTCAACATGGATGTTAAAATCACCAAGTAAGATAACCTGGGATGACACAGCACAGGCTAACGTTAGTAATTGACTGAGTTCTGAGAAGAATTCAGTTTTGTGAATGATTTTGGTTTTGTCTTACACCTGCAGAGTACGAGTATCAGGCGAGCTGGATGCAGCGCATGGTTAGCTCTCTCCTCAGCGACTCAGCTCTTTTTAAAACACGAGAAGGCAGAGCAGGAAAAGTACACAACTTCATGCTGGGCTTAAACCTCAACAGTGATGTGCCACTTTCCCATTTCAATGAGACCGTCAGTCCCATGGAGGATGAAATTGATGCGGTCACAGGTATGAGTTCATGTTTGTTATGGTCATTTTTAAGTTTACTGAATTAATCAAGTGTTGCCTTATTGTTCTTTTCTAATTTTGGATGCTTCCAGACCCATTTGAGTTTGACCGTATCTACGAGCCGTTAGACGTAAAGAGCAAGAAGATTCACATGGTGGACAGTGGCTTGACCTTTAACCTGCCTTATCCTCTGATTCTAAGGCCTCAGAGAGGTGTTGACCTCATCATCTCCTTTGACTTTTCTGCCCGGCCGAGTGACTCTAGTCTTCCATTTAAGGTTAGTACATGGGCTATCAATTCAACATGTTAATTTAGTGTGATCAATTATAATAAACAAAGAAAGATAATCGGAAAAAAAAAACACAAGTAATTATCTGTATATCAATTTAGTAGTATAAAGAACCTTGCCACAGTAAATATATGTGATTTACTTTTATTGATTATTTAATCTGCATATGATGTAAAATCATGCACAGACAATATGCATGACACACAGGTTTTGTAAATGATTGTTGCTTTGTAGGAACTTCTGCTAGCTGAGAAATGGGCACGAATGAACAAACTTCCATTTCCCAAGATCGACCCAAAGGTGTTTGATCGGGAGGGGATGAAGGAGTGTTATGTATTTAAGCCCAAACAAGGAGAAAAGAACTGCCCTACTATCATCCATTTTGTCCTAGTCAATATCGAATTCAGGACGTTCAAAGCCCCAGGTCAGTGTTCTTTGTGTTCGCGTCTGTGTTCTTAGGGAATCTTTTATGAAAAAGTTAGCTTTGCATATAAAATGTCATTAAAAGATCAGACATCTCAAATTAGTCAAGAAAACTAAGAAAAGAAAGAGATGTTTTAAAAGCGTGGTGTATATTGAAGGTGTTCCACGTGAGACGGACAAAGAGAGAGAATTTGCAGACTTTGACATCTTTGATGACCCAGAGACGCCCTACTCAACCTTTAATTTTCAGTATTCCAATCAAGCCTTCACCCAGCTACAAGACCTTATGGAATTCAACACACTTAATAACATAGAGGTCAGTTCAGCTCAGATACTTTACATGCTGATTTATACGTTTTCTATATTAAAGGTAGGGTAGGCGATTTCATAGAGACTAGCAATAGCAAGCTATCTTTGCAAGCATAAGATCCCACCCTCCCTACAAATCACTCTCTAAAGCCATGCCTCCTCCAAAACACATGAACGCTCACAGACAGACCAGAGGCTAAGCAGCAACACGATGAGAAACGCCGTTGGTGGAGGCTTGAATGCAACGCTGTCAGATTACCTCATATCTCATTCACCGGTGAGAAAACATTACAGTACAAAGTGCATAATATTACAATAATAACGCCTTCCATTCTCGCTCGGTCTGCAATAGCGTAATGTAATACATATCATGTCTGCCCGAGCAGGGTGCACGGAGGTATGCAAATACATACATTAATGGGCAGGTAGGACAGTCTATCGTAGCCCTCAGCTCGGACCGAGGGATATGATTGGATGAACATTTTTTGGTCCTATGCCTTCCACAGACGATATAAATACATATAAATACATTTAGACCACTTAACTTAGTGATTGCTATTGGGATGTGAAAAGACTTTTAACCAGCATAACAAAAAATGTTTTTGAACCAAACCACCTACCCTGCCTTTAACATTCAACTTAAATTAGATTGATAATACTACTTTGTTCTCGTAGTTTCAATGGGAAACAATATTTTAGAGAATAATGTTTGCAATGTATTACAGTTAGTTGTAGCATATATATATATATATATATTTACTGTATATATAATTTGTATTATTATATTGTGCAGGTTTGTTTTGAATCAGTTTCTAAACCTCAATGTTTCTTTTGCTTCATGTTTAGGCTTGTTTATGCTAGTCACATTTTTAAATCCTCTATCACTGTTTATCTAGGTCATCAAAGAAGGCATAAAGGACAGCATCTTGTATAGGAAGGAGATTCCATCTCGCTGCTCTGCCTCTCTTTCTCTCAGTGAAGTGCAAAACAAAAAACACCTGAAGAAGGTGCCCAAAGGACAAGCATATCAATAAGCAGGCGAAGTATGATGACAATCTAGCCACAGGAAGTTTAAAGATGTCACACATCTCATCATGGAAACAATTGTTTGTTTGTTTTTTAACTGAAAAATAACCCCACAAACTGTGAAACCAGATGATCTGGTTTGGTCCCCAGAACATTCTCATGTAGCCTTTTATGAATAAAAAGAGAACTGGTGAGTGACACAATGAAAACAGCATTTACAGTCTAATAGTTAACATTAGATTGTGTGGGTGTTTTAGTCATTCATGAACTTCTATCAAGATTTCTATTAAGATACATAATGTCTATTTAAGGTTCAGAGAGAGATTTACATCAAGTTAGTTTACCCAAAAAATAAACTTGTCATAATTTTCTCATATCATATAGCTTATGCCGCTCTAAACATGTACATTTAATTTCTTCTTCAGAAGATAAAAGATATTTAGAAAAACACTGGGGTCCAAACAACATTGACTTTCATAGTACAGACAAATAAAAACAATGAAACATTTTTCTAAATATATTCTTTTATGTTCCACAGAAGTCATACGGGTCTGAAACAACATGAGGGTGAGGAAATGATAACTGAATTTTCTTTTTTGGTTGAACTATCCCTTTCAGTGCAAAATGATCCTTTGATTATAATAATCGAAAAGTTCCTTTAGGCTTTTGGTGTGTTTGTTTATGTTTTAATGACAACTGCTAAAACAACATCATATGAGTCCTGATTTATGTTTTATGAACTGAGGGAGTGCCTCGACAAAAGAGCAACATCCTGAGGTACAAAACAAAACATGAAACCATGGCAATCCCATCACTATCCTGCTTCAGTCGGTTGAACAGGTGTTTATTTGAAGTTTTTGCTTAGATGCAGATGAAGTTTTTATTTCAAGCTGTGGCATTTCCCTTTCCCCTTAACTGAGAACGGGGAAGTATTGTCTGTTAGTATCTGAGTGTAAGGGAAAAGAAAAGAAAAGGAAGTGTTAGTTAATCCTCAAACCAACACTTCAATATCAGGACATTATGCACCTTTTTTGTTTTTGTTTTACACAGTACAATAAGATCATGAAGGTAGCACAAAAACACTGATTTTGTAATATTGACTCCACTATACCTGCTGCATCTGTGAACTTGATAGATAATATAAACTAATGAGGAATGGCTGTTTAAGATGCAAGTGTCATGCTCCATCTTAGTATAGAGTGTATTTTAACTTTTTTGCCCTTTTTTGGGATTATCTTGGAAGGTTATCTGTAGTTTGTACTTGCAGACTCACCTAGTATTCATTTAGTATTTATTCATATAACCATGAATACATATGTTTGGTGATGGAATTATAAATCAGGCTTTAAAAATGTGATTGTAAATATGTGAACAATGATTTATTGTCCTTATATTACATCTCAATGTTACGTTAGTCAAACCAGACGTGTTTTGAGACAACATACCTTTGTAAAGGTTTGAGGCATTCTGAGGATCTGATTTCAGTTGACTTTTTATATATTAGAAAAACACCTGAATATTTTAGCAGATGCACTTATTCTCAGCACTGATCTACTTTAGTCTCATCTTTCACAATCACTTAAAATCATACTGATAGTTTCAAAACATACCAAGTAATATTATATTCCAATATGTACATATATTATGCAAAATATGTACCATAAATATCATAACGCCTTTGATAAGTGCCACTAACTATGTTATTTACCATACGTAGAAAATTTCAACAAGTAATTTTCTTTTAACTGTAGTTTTGACCGGACAGAGACCATTTACTGGCAGTACTGGTTAGGTTTTAACCTAGAAACCTAGTAAATATGCATTTCTGAGTCTAATCATGGAACAAAACAGTATACAGGTGCATCTCAATAAATTAGAATGTCGTGGAAAAGTTCATTTATTTCAGTAATTTCAGTAATTAAATTGTGAAACTCGTGTTGAACTTTTCCACGACATTCTAATTTATTGAAATGCACCTGTAGTCATTCTCACTGCATAACTCTCATGGTTTCATTGTTAAGTAAGCATATGTTGTACAACTGAAACCACAGTATATCAATGCAACATCCATTTTCCCTTCTGGCCTTCCCAGAAAGCACTTCGAGCAATGAAAACATTACAGATAGGCCAACAAGGGTTGGGTCTCTGTAGTCAGAGAACCAATTTAACCAAATTAATGACTGGGTGTCAGATAAACTCCATCTGAAAGGTTCCACCGACACACTGAAATTATCAAATAATATGGGGGAATTCATCATACACTCCACCACACTATCTGCATTCTCATCTTGGGTTGTATCATGAGCCGGTGAAAGAGCTGACATAAATCAATAGCCAGAGAGCAGATTACCAGCTTTTACACCCTTATAGACATAGAAACGTGTAGATAAAATGAAGGTTGTTTATTTGGACATATGATGTTTTGAGGTTTCTCTTAAAGGGATAGTTCACCCAAAAATGAAAATGTTATGTTAATCTGCTTACCCCCAGGGCATCCAAGATGTAGGTGACTTTGTTTCTTCAGTAGAACA
>NW_015544175.1:1892729-1910071 GCF_001515605.1 Sinocyclocheilus anshuiensis
ATTGATGTGTAAAGACACGAAACGATCGGTCTGTGCAAGAAACTGAACAGTATTTATATAGTTTTTTACCTCTGCAATGTCCGAACTGTCCTGAGCGCGTTCTCAACAGCCGGCCGTAAAGCAAGGAGGAGAAGAAGATGCGTCACGCGCCTGCTGTTGAGAACGTGCTCAGGATGCGCTCAGGACAGTTCGGACATTGCAGAGGTAAAAAACACGATATAAATACTGTTCAGTTTCTTGCACAGACCGATCGTTTCGTGTCTTTACACATCAATGTATCGTCAATTTTTGGATGAACTATCCCTTTAAGGAATGCCTTGTGTATGTCACGGGAGGTGAACTGTTTGTTATGCAAAGTATGAGGCTCCCATTTTAAAGGGGTCATATGCTGCTAAAAATAACATTATTTTGTGTATTTGGTGTTATGAAATGTGTTAATGCGGTTTAAAGTAAAAAAAAACATTATTTTCCACATACTGTACATTATTGTTTCTCCTCTATGCCCCGCCTTTTGGCGTGTTAGAATGAGCCGTTTTAGGTAGGTGTGGCTGACTCTGAACTTTTATAAAGAGTATCTCTTTGGATTTAAGACTTTAGCATTAACATTTTTAATATATTATATATATTATTAATTTATATTATTAGGCTTTTATTATTATTATTCTCTCACTGGAGGCTGAGACCCCCCCCCCAAAATTAAAATCCTAGAATCGCCCCCGGCAGATCGGATAAAGTTTTAACCCTTGGGTTAAGCAACTTTTCACACTTTGTAATGTTGAAAGGAGCCCACACTGCTTTGTGTCAATTACAGTGTGAATTGTGATGCCAGAATGTTAAAAAGAGTTATTTAGCAACAGACAACCAATAATAAACTGCCTCAGTGCTTACCTCACTAAATATCCATGCTGTCTACAACTGCAGAAACCTTCGCGCTGTTTATCATTCAAAACTGAAACAGTTAAAAATGCCGATGAACTGCACTGTAAAAGAGACATTATTATTATTATTCCTTTAAGTCTCATAAGACTTAATACTACCAAAGTGAACTTGGCGATATTTTCAAACGGACCTGCAGTTAATAAAACAGGTCACATCACATATGCCAATCAGGTATGGAGCCGTATTCATCCACTGAATATTATTGACCTAATAGTAAATATGCAAATAAGAACATTAACCCAGAGTTTACGTTTACAGTGTGGAATCTCGAAACCAGGATTAATTACTAACTGAGCAGCAGTGAAACATGCAACAAAATGACCTAGATTACGATTACCCCTGTTGCGAATGGGTTAACATTCAAGCGTGAAAAACGCCAAACCTTTTATGACAGCGAATGAAAGTGTTCTGTCGCCCTCTACCGTCACTTGACCACCACTGCATATTAAAATAGTCTATCTATCACATTACATCTAAAGTCTTTGATTAATAGGCAGACCAACTTTTATACAAATATGTAATTAATATTATTATATTTTAAAATTATAATACATTTTAATATTATGTTACTTTATGGACGGAGCAGAAAAGATTTTGATTGTCGAACGTTTTATTTATTCATTAGTAGATGCTTTTTTTTTTTTTTTTATCTAAAAAGGTTCTTCGTTTATAACGAAAAGTGAAATGAAAAGTGCCAATAGCCACAAACACAATTAAATTTGTTACTCCAGAGATTTCAAGAACTGTGTTTTATCAACAGATGTTTGTGGTCCGAATACATGTTGGACAATGAGTTAATTTAGTTATAAGTAATTTACTTTAAACAATTTTAAATCGTCTTGCAGACCCATCCCTAGTAGGGGTTGAGGTCCCCTAGTGGTTGAGAATCACTGGATCAGGAATTAGAGCGCTTCAGTTCACCGGTGTTCCCGATAGAGGGCGCGCTATGCGGAAGTGATGGAATCCACCACTGACAAGGCTGCAGGAGTCGCCAGGCTGGTTTAGCATAGAGGACTGTTAAGATTGTGTTCATGCAACATAGCGTTTAGCTGTACATCAGACGGGGAATAAATAGCCTTCATCATGTCAAAGAATACGGTGTCCGATCGTTTCCGTAAAGTGGATGTGGATGAATACGACGAGAACAAGTTTGTAGACGAGGAAGAGGGAGGAGAAAACCAGCTGGGTCCAGATGAGGCAGAGGTGGATTCTCTCATCAGACAATATCCTTCTTTATTCACCGGCCAACATGTACATGATCTGAAATAGTATTGCATTTTCACTGGCACCAGCTCATATAAATATTCTTCGTGTGCTTTATCTTTGAGTGGGTAATTATTACATCAGTAATGGATATAATACAGCTAATTAAATATTTTGCTGGAAAAAAATGTATAAATAATTGCAGCAAAAAGTTTTTAACAGAAGGAAAGTCGATTTAATTTTGTTTTACGTCAACATTTATATGCACTGATTTGCTTTTCATAATTCATAAGTTGCCTGATACACCAGCTGGCCTGTACATCAGACTCCACACAGACAGAACTGGTTTACTGGACAGGCACCGATCAGGTGACATGCAATATTGATAGCGTTGTCTATAGATCAGTTTTTACCTTTATAAGTGAAACGAGAATCGTCACAAACATACTTGTTTAGTTTCAATGTCCTCTCGTGCTGCATTATGAACATGTATTCGCTCATATCCACATCTCTGAAAAGTCCTGGCATGCCTTAACATTCCAGACATTCTTTTTAACAAAACTGTTTCTGAAAAATATGCTGATAACTACAACATATTAGTTTCAAACTGTGTGGAGTTTATAAATATTAGGTTCTTCTGTCATTTGAAACTGATGCATTATTTAGTATAAGGAAGTTGAATTCATGTCCTTATATGTCAATTTTGGAGTACCCAAGGCCTTATTTCCTGTTTCTAACTCCCCCTCCCCCTTCCCCTTTTCCTCAAATGCAGCGTGTCCACAGCATTTGGATATTGTATAGATGTATTCATGCATACATAGATATTTAAATTGTGTTGGTGTTTTTCTTAACTCCACTCTTCAAAGGGAACCTTATGGGTGCCCTGCAGGCAGTATTAAAAAGCCCACCAATCAACACAAAGAATCAGAACGTCAAGGTGAGTCATGCCACCTTTTTTCCTAAGGTCTTCCTCCGATGTCATATAAAATCATAGCATTTTGTTGTCAGATTCAAGATAATTTTGGATATACAATTGTATAGAAAATGTTGCATGGTTGCACATTAATGTTTTTTTTTTTGCTTATTCCAAAGTGTCATTAATATAAAACAACACCTGTAAACATGCAGCTAACTTCTCTGTTAAAGTGTAAGTTTTAAGCCTTGAAATAAGTTTCAAAATCATTCTTATGCTACACTGACTTCTAATAATTTCACACTGTTCTGGGACAATGTAAGTTTGGTAAGCAATGCAAGTACGAAATTCTACAAAAAGGACAGCAATAAATGCACATGCACAGCTATCCACTGTAATAACGACAGGGAGTTCCACTCACTTAACTGTAGTGGGCTTCAAAGTCGCAGAAATACACAAAACTTCATATAGTTGGATTATACTTGAATTTTTCTGACATTCTGGATGTAGGATCGTGCTGAAGGTCTAGTGCTTAAGGTGCTCAGCTCCTTTAAGAGCACTGACATAGAGAAGGGAGTTCAGTCTCTGGATAAAAATGGAGTAGATTTGCTCATGAAATACATCTACAAGGGGTTCGAGCGGCCGTCCGAGAACAGCAGCGCTGTCCTGCTGCAGTGGCATGAAAAGGTAGGGTTAAAAAGTAGCAGTGTAATAGCAATGTTCTAACAGCAAAGCATGTGTGAGGTCAGTAGTTAAATTCTTGCTCTGTATTCTCCTCAGGCTCTTTCTGCAGGTGGAGTGGGCTGCATTGTGAGGGTCCTAACAGCCAGGAAAACAGTGTAAACTGCAGCGGGTTAGCATAGCGCACAGAAAAACACAACTCAGCAGTGGGAAATCCTGCTGAGACACTCAGAACAAAGCGATGACTTTCCACAGGGTGCTGAAGAGGACCTCTCTGATTTCCATGCATTTTACCCTCTTCTGTTATATCACTCTTAACTCACATAGTTGAAAACGCATAACCGTGCCATCAGTCGTATGCTAGATTTATCGTAGCTTCTCTCAGGAATACTTTTCTACGCTCTTCTGTATTGTATTCAGCAATCTGAATACAAGAGACTTGTTAGAGTTTTATAAAATCTTGCTTAAGTTTATTATAACCTTTTATTATTAATAGTAATTCTTCTTTGAGAGAAATGTAACCTGTTATTTTAATCTGCATGTGTGTGAATGGCTTAAAATGAACAGTCACAAATTGGTCGGAGTGTCTTACTGGCACTACGTCTGTCCACAGTGACTGTGTCGGATTATGAATAATACTCTCCGGTGCATTAAACCTTCCCATCACTGATCCCTTCTCATTTGTTCTAAATCACCAGGCGTTATCCCATAGTATTTATTTTTTCATAACCAAAGCGCACTGGCTTAAATGCTCCTATAAGACATTAAGTTGCAATGCCTATTTTATGCATAATCTGAAACATCTCAGTAATTGTGACTTTCACTAATGCTGTTATAAAGTATTAATGTCCTGTCTTAATGTATCTGTGTAAGCATTTCAAAGCACTTCTTGCTGTGGACCATTGTTATTGTGTGTGTCAGAATGCATATGTCTGTATCCAGTGTGCGTCAGGAGGCATTTTTAAGCCAATCATGTTAAATACTGCCTCAAAGCAGATCATTACTGATCCAGTCTGATCTGAGATGTATCGTCTGATCACAGGGACCTGTCTCTACAATGCAGTAATACAGAAAGACTAAGTGCAAACACTCAATAAACCAAACCGGTATAATGACTGCCTTACAAAATATTCCTTTTTTATGTTTGTGCTTTTGTGATTGATTGAATAATAAAATGTTAAATATACTCTTAAGGACTTGACCTTTATATTTAGAATTTATATATGTAGGAATATTATGATGAAAGCTCTATTCACAGCATCTGCTGTAAAAACGCTGGACTACAGATTTCAGCGTTGGTTTGGTTAGTGTTTTTACAAATCTTGGGTCAAAACTATTTTCTCTGGTAACTGACATTGTCAGTGAAATAGTATTAAACCTACACTATTGCCTCCAATATACACTACCATTCAAAAGTGTGGGGTCATGTTACATTTTTTTAACCTTTTTTTTTTTTTTTTTTTAAGTTCTTTATCTCTTATGCTCACTGAGGCTGCATTTACGTGATCAGAAATACAGTAAAAACTGCAATATTGTGAAATATTACAATTTAAAATAACCATTTTCTATTTGAATATATTTTAAAATGTAATTTATTCCTGTGATGTCAGGGCTTTCAGCAGCTATTAAAGTCTTCAGTGTCACAGGATCATTTAGAAATCATATGCTGATTTGGTGCTCAAGAAACATTTATTATAATCAATGTTGTTTCTCAATATTTTTTGTAGAAACCATGATACAAGTTTCCAGGATTCCTTGATGAATAATAGGTTTAAAACAACATTTATCTAAAAATCTTTTGTAACATTGTCTTTACCGTCACGTTAAAAAAAAAACAAAAAAAAACACTGACTAATCCCAAACTTTTTAAAAAGTAGAGTAAGCAGCTCTGAAGTGAATGTATCATAATGAATGATTTGTACAATTTATTATTATTTTTAAAAAAAGCGAATACAACATAGTATTACAAAAAAAAAAAAAAAACACTTATATACATATCATTAAAATAGAATACACCTTGATTACTGACACAGTTACAAAAAATACTCCAAATGTCTATGAACCTGTAATGATAATGAAACATTGCTATTATGTGCATAATAACTGATTGACAATACTCTCTTCTAGAGTAAAGGTAGTGCTTACCTGAGGTGGACATCCTTTTCATTTTTACTGCAGATGTGGCTCAAACCCAAACCTCATCATTATGTTAAAAGCACAAAATTTAAACCAATAAAATCTTCCCCATCTCATTTCATAGAAAGCAATGGAGGGAATTGAGTTTCTTTCATATATTCAAGCAATTCTCAATAAGTTAATAGGTAGACATATATGCAAATGTATTCTATTAAACCACCCATAGTCCTGCTGTACATTCTGATGAAGGATTCTTGCGACCAAACCACTAACCTGCCAGCGGTCTTAAAACTGGTTTTACGTGAAGTCTGTCTTGAAGTCTGAACCTCAGAGAGCAGCGTTGTCTGTCTGCAGGACTCCGCAACTCAGCTCTTCCAGCCTAAAAGGCCTTTTACATGTCAACGTGACCTGTGAAAATCTCTTCAAGTGGTGGATCTGCACTCACACATACACACTAACACAAAGACCAATATGTCTCAGTCACACATGTACAAAAACGGCACCATTCTCAGAGGTTGCGCTATAAAAGAATTTATCCGGATGGATTGCAAACTCCGTCATGCTCTATTTTTATCTATCAGTAAATTATTGATACAGATGATATTTTTTTTGACAACACCAATATTACAGGAACTTCTGTGCCAAGAGCTTTTTTAGTCTTACCTTTTCGGCCTTTTCTTTTGCTTCCAAAATGTGAAACGGACAATACTTGCAATCTCTTGTTTCTCTCCCCAAATCCTCTCTCACATCTCTCTCCTGGTTTATTTTCACAGAGGTGCTTTAAAACCTTGTCGTCTCCCCTTTTCTGCACATCTAATCCCATTTAGAAACCCTTCCTGTGGGAATATTTCTAGCGTAAGGAAATTTAGGAAACGATTTCTTTTTTTTTATCTGTCAAAATGACGGAAAGCATTATGTTCAAAACTCAAAACTCATCAAATGACGGATTTCTTTTGTTTAGCGCAACCTCTGATCATTCCCTCTCTTCATAGGCTGTTGGACGTAGTAAAGTGCTCAGTAGGGATAAGCTGAGACAGCGATGTAGACAATAAAGGTGGTCTGGTACTCTATGCCTCCGTCAGCACTGTAAGACAGGGCTCGCACCTTCATGCGGTACGTGTGAGGTTCGCGCAGTGGCCGGGTGGTGAACAGAACGCCTTTGAGGTTTTCGTCCCGGAGGGCGAAGGGTAGAGTCGTGTTCTCATCGACCACTAAGAAGGAAGTGCGTGGGTGGACGACTCCATCCTGGGTGTAGGCAACCAGCCGTATCAGGTCCTGATTGGCGGCGATGCCGAAGGGCAGGGACAGCAGTTTGTACTCCAGTGCATACGGGCTCAGGGCACACTCCAGATCATTGGGTGGACAATTCTTCAGGCAGAACCTGAGAGGAAAGGCAGAACTCACTTTATTTTGAACAATCAGCTAAACAAAAGTAGAAAATTGCAAAGAAAAGAGTGTCAGTCTCACCCTGTGGCTGGATCTCTCTGATAGTTGGGAGGGCAAGGTGTGTCGATGCACTGGTAACTCCCTCTCATGTTGAAACACATCCGGTTTGCACCACACTGAATGTTCTGCTCCAGGCATTCATCAATGTCTATTCATACAAAGACCAAAAGTGAGCAATGCACAAACCTCTTAAACTTAGTATATTTAGATTTGTTTTTTGAGAAGTTAACATATGTATTGTGTGTGTGTGTGTTTCTTATTGAATGTCTTAATTTTCTTACCTTGGCAGGTTTTGCCATTGGTCATAAGGCGATAGCCGCTGGGACACAAACACCTATGGCTGCCTGGTGTGTTCATACATTCGTGTTGACATGTATCCCTCTGTTCACACTCATTAATATCTAAAAACACAAGACAGGTAAGTAATTCAATATTATCTGGAAATGGTGCCATTTGTGTGTGTTCATGTCTTACTACTGATATGATTAACAGGACATCAAACATATTGACATTAAGAAATTAGTATATACTATAAAATAACTTTTAAAATGAAACATTAATCAGGACAACTGCCAATTTGCATGCACCAATTCATTACTCTTATGTCTGAATGGGTATATACAATAAAAAAAGTTCAATTTAAAATAATAAATTATTGCTTTTACTATATTCCTTTTTCTAAAATGCTTGATGCAACTCACTGTGTTCTATGGAGCCACTAAAGGGAAGTTGATGGAACTGGAAGAAATTTTTGTGTTCACTTGTAAAACTTTTGCGTTTCCCTAAGAAAGTATATGTTCGGTCTCAAGTTCAAGAAACTTTGCATTTGCTTAGACAAACTTTTGTATTCTTTGCAAGTGAATGCAAAGCTTCTCAGGAGAATGCAAAACTTTGTCAAGTGGACACAAAAACAATGACATTTTTTTTCCCCTCGCATCTCACGTTTTCATGGCTATGTCCCCTTGGGAGTTCCGTAGTGTTCAATCCCATCTCCCTGCTTTAAAAATATATATATATATTTTTTTTTTTTACATCATATGTACCAAGTACATATCTTCTAAATTACTTAATTTCACATATTTATATAATACATCAAAACTACTACCTGAATTTCCTCCATTTTGATTCAAAATGCTACTTTCTCCTGAATTGTTCTGGCACTTATGGCACTGTTTTCACATAGTATTATAAAAATATAAATATACATAATCCATAAAAAATATATACTGTATATATATACAGTATATATATATATATATAATCCATTAGTTTATCAGTGTAATAGCAGCGGTTTTCAATACTCTAATCTTTTAGGAGCAAGAGTACTGTATACATATACGTACATCTGACCTTGCATATGACATGAAACCCAAATTCTACAGCTCAACAGTTGCTCTTGAAGTTACCTAAACACTGGCCATTGTTTGCCTGAAAACCAGGGCGGCATGTATTAGTATCCCTACGACTGCGTGGAGGTGCATTGTTCGCTCTGTTGGCCATGTGACGCCCCCCAATGGGGACATATGAGTGGAAACTCTGGGAGGTCAGGCTATGGTAGCGCTGCTGGTAGGAGCTCCGATCAGAAGAGGACTGGGATGTTCTATACCCATATGAGAAACTTTCATAGCTGGGCAAGCGCTCTAGTCCGGCACAGGACTTGCCATCGCCCAGCAGGTGGAGCCCCGGTGGGCACAGGCACTTGTAGCTGCCAGGGCTGTTCACGCACTGATAGGCACAGGGCACCGGTACCAGCTCGCACTCGTTTATATCTGCTCTCACAGCAAGGCCAACACAGAGAAAAAGAAATAGGGGAAACAAAGAGGGAAAATAAAGGAAATATAGTTCAAAGATCAAAAGAAGAAAATGAAAAAGAAGGGGATGAGAAAAAATACTGGACATGAGTAGCTATCCCTCAAAAGCATGTTTCTCATGCAAAAATACATATTATTGTATTTTTGTTGTAAAATATTCAGTGTATTTAATGATTCCTCACAAGGAGCATCATTTCTATTAATTAAATTCAGTTAACTCTGTGATTCATTGTCAGTACTGAAACTTAATGGGAACAACTGAGAACTGAAGAAAAACTCTGAATGCCAAAATGGCACTTTTAATCCCAACTGAATGTCACTAGAGGACATTCAGCAAACATTAAAAAGTGCCAAAGCAGAGCACTTCAGGGGAGAATCCCAAGCAGAAGGTTGAAGGGTAAGATTAAAGACACAGATAGAGGAAGGACATAGTCGTGCTGGCCTTGCTTTAAGAGTGAACCTACTTACCGCTGTAATACTGCAAAAAACTTGCAACACCTTACTGACAATTACATATGTAGACATACAAAGACTTGGATCCTTGATTGGGTATCAGTTACTTGTTTATGTTATATGTATGTTTAGGGTTATATGTTGGTTAGTTTAATAGCACTGTGGCAACATAACCAAGCTGAGTGGAAGGAAGTGACATCACAGGTTCTGAATGCTGTTTAGGTGAGGGTTGGTTCACAGAAATGTAGCAAAAGAGTGAAGGAGATGAAAATGAAGGCAGGGATGCAGGTTGGTGTTTGGCAGGAGAACAGCCTGGGATGTTGGGAGAGGATTAGAGTTAGGTGTGGGGGAATTAGACTACGTACCAAGGCAGGGGCGGCCCACACCCTGAGAGCGGTAGCCCCTCGGACAGGTGCAGTGGTAGCTACCTCTTGTGTTTTCACAGATCTGATTATACCTGCACTGATGTGTGCCATCATGGCATTCATCAATGTCTGTAAGCAGAACAAAAATGAATTAATCTTTGATCATAATCCAATTATGTAACAATAAATGTATAAATAAAAAACAAAAGTTGTTTAATTAATTCGATTTATATATACATAATGTAATTTTAATAAAATAAAATTATAATTGTACAATAAATATATTTAATATTTTACTGTACAACACAATAGTCCTCGGCCCAAAACATAAGCAACAACATTACAAACCTATGCATGTGCCATTGCCTCCTTTGGTCATGCCAGTAGGGCAGAGGTCAATGCAAGTGTATCCACCACGTGTGTTTTTACACTGCTGATCTGAGCGACACACTCTCTGTTTGCATTCGTTTATGTCTGAGGAGAAACAAGCAGCACTTTAGTTGCACAGTTGCATATTTTTACCAACCCAGCAAGACTGAGCAATATGTCATGAGACAGGTTTTAAACATACCAATACAGCGTCGATTCCTTATTTGGTACCCCGGCTCACAAGCACAGCGAAAGCTGCCAATGGTGTTTAGACAGTGCTGATGGCAGGGGTTGGATTCCTGACACTCGTTCACATCTGCAAAAGCAAGATTAAAGCAATTCAAATGTATTCTAGAATGAAGATAATGATGAATAGAGCATTAATATAAATTACAGTATGCCATATAAAAATACACGCGTCAACAATATACAAACATAAACTTATGAAACTAGGAAAAACTGTGCACCCGAGCAGCTCAGCCCATCTGCTGTCCTCCTAAAGCCCCGCCCACAGCGCATCACACAGCGATAGGAGCCAATGGTGTTCTCACAGTCTTGTCCATTATGGCACATGTGACCACCCAATGAACACTCATCAATATCTAGGGTAAACATAAATGAAAGCAGTTGCTCAGTTGAGATTTCAGAAATATCAATATCATACACTACCATTCAGAGGTAAACTTATTTAAACTGTTGTACCTTGGCATGTTCTACCATCAGCTGAGATGGTTAGTCCTCTGGGACAGGAACAGTAGTACGTGCCTACAGCATTGTGACAGGCATGTGAGCAGGGGTTTCTCTCCACACACTCGTTCTCATCTTCATCAGCAAAAAAGGGACAAGCACAGAATCTCAGCAATGAAACTCTTTGTATATTCACAAATGAATACTATTATCTCTATCACAGTAAAAGCATTAAATACGGTCTGACTGTACCTGAACAATATGGCCCAGCAGGGTCCAGTTGAAAACCACTGGGACACTGATTACTGCGCTCTCCTGAGGATGAAAATACATCATAATTGGAGAGGGATAGGTTTTAAAACTCATTTAAACTATTAAATATAACAGTTTGAACTGAATAAGTAATTAAATCATAATGATATGCTACAATTTGTTAATGAGGTTTAGGGATGCATATGATGTTTGTATTAAATTTAATAAAATTTTAAACCAGGCATTAAAACATTAGTATTTTTAAAACTTGGCATTGAAAATGCATTGTATTTATATATATATATTCGTATTATATCCTATATTCGTCTCAGTTCAAGCAGCATGCGAATCAATGACATTTTCATCTTTAATATTTGCAGCACGAAATAAACATTAATAGATATTTGAATGCATGTTGAAAAAATCTGAACAATTTAATACAAACGAATGTTTCATGAAATCGATAAATTAGAGTTTAAAAAAAACGTCAATGAGCCTACCTTTTATTGCTGTTTTTTTATGTTAAATGTGAAAAATGACAGGTTGGATGCAACAGACTTTTTATTTTTATTTATTTATTTATTTTATTTTATTTATTTTTTTTGGGGGGAAAAAAAAATAGGCCATGATATCTGCTTCCAATACCATTTCTAATAAAATAATATAATATCAGTGACTGATACATCATTCATACCTAATGATTTTTTACCTAATGCAGACTGTATGTGTATTGTACCTTTAGCAATGGTGGCATGGATGGCAAACTCCAGCATCTCTTCTAGTGGACGGTACAGAGCGCCGATAGCTGAGGCGTGGAGAGTCTGCACCAGATAGGGCATCTTTCCTTTGGAGGGTCTGTATGTGATGGTATGATTCCAAGAGTAAGGCACGCTCACCCTGTCTATACTGAACAAGCGTGTGGACAGAGCAAATAGCTGACCAGGGCCAGTCTGGATGTAGTCTTCAGTGTAGTCCTGGAGTTTAAAAAAGATATTTTAATGTGATAAAAGTTGATACTGTGTAACATCATATTTTCAAGTATAAAAAGAAATAACAGTCAATGAATTCAGTGATAGAGGTTCTACCTTAAGACTGATATCTGCATTGGATGGAAGTTGCAGGATATGCCCATTTACTACAATGTCCAGCAGAAGTACTCCATCTGAGTCCAGCCCTCGTGCCACATGGGTCATTCTGAGAATTTCTCCTATAGCCAACAAAATACAAATTAAATGAGGAAAACTGAGGAAAAGTTTTTAAGGATCTCTATACATCAATGTGACGCCTCGTACCTGTGGCAAACTCCACCTGAGTCTCACGTCTGAAGATGCCATCTGTGAGAGTGTAACCATTGACAGCTTCACTCAGCTCCTGTGCTGTGGTCCAGTATATGGGGTTCAGGATGGAGATCAACTTCCTCATAGCAGGGCCTGGATGGGTTAGCAGAACATATACAAGCACCAACTCAAATTACAGTTTTCTTTCTAGTTCTTGATAAATAGTCTTAGAACTATTAGAACATTGCCACACAACAAAATAATTGATATACTGACAAATACTGTACAGTATAACATTTTGGAATAGTAAATATGATGCATTGCTGCTCATAACAAAAACTCAGAAGCAGAGACTGACCAAGACTCCTGGGTATGTTAGTGATGGTGGCCTGTATAACTCTCCCTCCAGTGGGACTGCTGGAGATGGTGGCATTGAGGATGGCAATGCCAAACTCCACATCATTAATGGTCCCGATGATGCTTCCTCTGGCTGTCTGAGGGCCACCTTGAAGAGAAAAAAGAAAAAGTTTAGACAATCATATCTTGTGTAGTTTAAATGAAATTTAAATACAAAATTTCTTGATGTAAGTCTTGATTAAGAACCATACATAGCTGTAAATGTACCTGGACATGGCTGTATATTACATCTTGATAACTGGGTGGAGTCTCCTGGGCAGGGGCGGCCGTTGTTGCTGGGTGATGGATTGTTACAAAGTCTGACACGTGTCCGTTCTCCACCTCCACAGGATGCTGAACATTCACCCCAGAACTCCCATGAACCCCACTTACCATCAACTTCTCACACACACACACACACACACGCACACACAGAAAGGTGTGTAATCAGTTACAGTAAAAATTTATCCAAATAATGCTATTCAAGTTCTAATCAAATAATCTTGTCAATAATAACCTAAAATGTATGTAGCATATCTTGTATATTTATTAATGTACAGGAACTAGAAAGTGTGGGTGTTTGTGCGTTGTACAATATACACTACTGTTCAAAAGTTTCGGGTTAGTGATGTTTTTTGGAGAAGTTACATTTTTATTTGGCAAAGATGCATTAAATTGGTCAAAAGTGACAGTAAAAACTTTTACACTGTTACAAAAATGTCTCTTTCAAATAAATGATGTTCTTTTGAAATATTCTATTTATAAAAGAATCCTGTAAATCCAGGAAAATTTTTCAGAAATTTAAGAAAAATATTAAGCAGCACAACTGTTTCCAACACTGATAATAATAATAAGAAATGTTTCTTGAGAACCAAATCAGAAGATTAGAATGATTTCTGAAGGACCATGTGACACTGAAGACTGAAGTAATGGCTGCTAAAATAGCTTTGCCATGCAAGGAATACATTTCAAAAAATATATATATATTTTTAATTTTTTAAATTATAATATTATTATTTCACAATATTACTTTTTTACTGTATTTTTTATCAAATTAATGCAGTCATAAGAGAACATGAGAGACGTCTTTCAAATTAAAAACAAAAAATCTCACCAACCTCAAACTTTTGAACTGTAGTGTATGTAAGAGTGCTATACCAGGGCAGTTGGCTGTGTTGCACTTCTGGATTTGCGAGTCTGATCCAGTGCACGCTCTGCCTCCATTCGCTGGTCGAGGATTGTCACATGTTCTGTAGCGACGCATTTGACCACCATTGCAGGTTCTGCTACAACTTCCCCAGCTGTTCCATGGGCCCCAGTTACCATGAACTATGAAGAGAGATTATTTGTACTTACTGCTTTCTTTATTATGTGTCTGTGTTTACCATATGTGACCCTGGACCACAAAACCAGTCTTAGGTCGCTGGGGTATATTTGTAGCAATAGCCAAAAATACATTGTATGGGTCAAAATTATAGATTTTTCTTTTATGCCAAAAATCATTAGGATATTAAGTAAAGATCATGTTCCATGAAGATATTTTGTAAATTTCCTACCATAAATATATCAAAACTTAATTTTTGATTAGTAATATGCATTGCTAAGAACTTAATTTTGACAACTTTAAAGGCAATTTTCTCAATATTTAGATTTTTTTGCACCCTCAGATTCCAGATTTTCAAATAGTTGTTTGTCCTATCCTAACAAATAGGACAAATATTGTCCTATCCTAACAAACCATACATCAATGGAAAGCTTATTTATTCAGCTTTCAGGTGATGTATAAATCTCAATTTCAAAACATTTACACTTAAGACTGGTTTTGTGGTCCAGGGTCACATATGTTACGTGTTTACTCACTAGGACAGGGTTCATTGTTGCAGAAATCAATGTGGATGTCATTTCCCTCACACTGCCGTCCCCCATTTTGGGGGGCGGGGCTTGCACAGACACGCGTCCTTTGCCGTGTACCACCTCCACAGGACACACTACATGCCCCCCAGCTTACCCAGGATGACCACTTGCCATCCACTGTTGAAAATGGGAAGAAAAGATAAGCCAATGCTTTTTATACCAGGATTTGATTGATCATGAAGTAGACATGTGCCGGTATTCGGTAATACGATATATCATGATAATGAACATGCATGATATTGTTATCGTAGGCGCTTCAAAATACCATACATAATTATTTATGCACAATACCACTGTATGCTGCGTCAAACACGCATGCGCACTGATGTAAACAAGCCGAACACTGATGAAAAGTGCATGGCAGAAGGAGTGAAGGAGTTGCACTGAATGAAAATCCACATTCACTCTCTGACAGCAGATGGTGCTGATGGAACCGCAGAAATGCAGCCGTTACACCAGTAACCCCGTAAACAAAGCAGCTGCACTACTTTCTATTTCTGAACAGGATTTAAATGTTTCAAACAGCCACTCAGATTTTTGTATTCACTATGGGGTTCATCGCAGCGCCAAATAATAAATACTTAGACTTAATACATTTTTTACATTCTAATCTGGACTACAACATGCCCTAGATATTGTTTGAAAATGTTTTGATCCTTAATTGTTCAGTCACACTTTAAGGCTCCATTAGTTAACATTATTTAATTCATTAGTTAACAAACTGCCAATGAAAAATTATTCTAAAGCATTTATTCATCCTAGTTAAAGGTGCAATAGGTGATTGTCTTCAGAAACATTTTTTGTTATGCTGGCTGAAAGTCTCTTCACATCCCGATAGCAATCATTAAGTTAAGTGGTCTAAGTGTATTTATCTGTGTAGGGTTAAGGAAAGGGTTACATCTGTATTTATATATTCTGTGGAAGGCATAGAACCAAGAAATTTTCGTCCGAGCGTTTTAATTGGCTTTCCTACCTGCCTATCAACTTATGTATTTGCCTTACCTCTGCGCACCCTGTTCGCGCAGACAGGATACGTCATCAGCACGTTCACGTACGCTGTGCAGACAGATTGAGAATGGCAGACAAACATCAACAACCCGATCTTCCTTCCTGGTATTGTAGAACTTTTACTAACTGTACTATAAAGTTTTCTCACTGGTGAATGACACATGATGTAGCCCAGCGGTTCCCAATTCCAGTCCTCGCGCCGTCCTCCAGTCCTCCAACCAGCTCGTTAGAAGTAAGCTACGTGCATGAACTGTGTTCCGATTGACATGCTCCCTACACAGTGTTCTTTGCTCCCTACTCACTGAGCAGGGGAAATCTGTAGAACTGGAATCATGGCAGAATATCTGGTGATGTCCATTTCGCAGGGCACTTACAGTCGAATAGAACAAACATCGCACATGATAAGAAATACATATGAAATCTTCTTTATGACGTATACAGCCTACAAATGCGACCTCCGGAGGATGCAGCCTTCCGTTTGAGAAACGGCCGTTGTCTCTGGTCATCTGGTCTGTGAGCGTATGTGCGTTCAGGGGGCGTGGCTTTGGACGGCGATTGCGGGGAGGGTGGGACGTTACATTTAATAACATGTTATTAAAATCAAAATTTGTAACTGTATTATTTCATGGACCCAAGCTAACATGAACTAACAGTTGCATTTTTTAAACAAAGACATTTCTGTAACAAATGTAGCTATTTCTCTATGTTAATATAAGTGCATAAGGTTAACTAAAGAGACCTTATTGAAAAGTGTTACCTATTGTTCTTTATAATTCTTTTGCACTTTAATCCATTTGAAACATTTATTGCATTTAAATGTTAATTTTGTTATCAGAAAAAAGTTATATAACCTGCTATACTGTATTTTGACAACATTTTTGCAACTTATTTCAATATCGTGATAATACCGTTGTAATGCCCCTGTGGACTGTTTATTGTGGTTTCTTCCCCTTTTGTTGGTTTAGCCCATACTATCATTATTTAATTACCCTCATTGTGCTCACCTGTCTGCCACTAATTATCTGCCCTATATCTGTTCCTGTCTCTTGTAGTTGAGTTGGTCGGTTATTGTGAATGTTACCCCGAGTGTGTGTGTCTCATCTTCCAGAATCTGCCTTGTGTCTACATTAAATATCTTTATTGGAATCCTTGTCGTCCTCGTCATCCTGCCTGCCTCCACACACCGTGACCGTGACAGAATAACTGACCCAAAAGTAAAGTATAGCGGCGTCTTTCCCCTCGTTTGTTTTTCCGGTTTTTGTCAGTTGTTATTTTCGTGTTATGGATTACCCCGCCTTCCAAATCCTCCTGCTGGAGCAGGGGGAATGCTCTCTTGAGGACCACACGAACGACTTTCTGTCCCTGGCATGGCTGAGTGTGAGCTGACTATGGTGGGACTTAAGGGCCAGAATATGGAGGGAAGTCAGTGTCAAAACGAGGAGGAGAGACCTCGGAATCCTCAGTTTAGCCCAGGAAGGGCTCCCGATCCCCT
>NW_015544175.1:1910257-1916013 GCF_001515605.1 Sinocyclocheilus anshuiensis
TCCGGTTCCCTCCTGTCGTCTCCCTGGCTCCTCCCTCCATCGTCACCTCCCTGGACTCTGTTAGCCGTCCTCCTACTGGAAGTCCGTCCTCCGCCGGAACCCCCACCTGTCTGGTCTCCCTGCCAGCCCTTTTGCCTTCCCCGTCACCATCTCACATCCACTGCTTTGTCCTCCTCCTAGTCCCCCTCCGCCCCTCCCTCTGTTTCTACGGTGCGACGACGCACCTTCCGGGAGGGGGGAGTAATGTAACGCCCCTGTGGACTGTTTATTGTGGTTTCTTCCCTGCCTGCCTCCACACACCGTGACCGTGACAACCGTATACCGTGCTAAAAGCTTAAGCAATTATCCATTATGAAAATTTGATACCGTCACATGAATCATGAAGTAATGGATGTGCCCGACCTCATAAAGTTAATCTATTACTATGATCTTTCAGACGAAAGACCAATTTGAGAAGAATATTAAAGAAACAGTTCAGCCAAAAATTTTAATTCTGTCACCATTTATACGTTTACCTGTATCTATTATTTACTTTGACCAGGATACTTACTGGGGCAGTTCCTCTCACTGCACACTTGTGTCTGTGTGTCAGGTCCTTCACACGACGGTCCTTCAAATGAGGGTGGAGGGTTGTTGCAGAGTCTGAGCCTAGTCTGCATCCCTTTGCCACACGTTTCGCTACAAGGGCTCCAAGGCAACCAGGCACCCCAGTTCCCAGCCACTGACAGATAAGAAGCCAGTCAGAGTGATAAAGACAGGTATGTCCATGCATAAGCAGGAGAAGATGTTCCTCCACTCACCTGGGCATGGCCTTATACTACACATGATGGCTTCCACTGCTTTGCCCTCACAGGCTCTGCCCCCATGCTGGGCAGGAGGATTACTACAAGTCCGCACCCTAGTCCTGTTACCCTGACCACAGGTACGAGAGCACTCCTCCCAGGAAGACCACTCAGACCAATTGCCATCCACTATGGGGAGAAAGAGATGAAGAACAGTATAAACATGTCTCTACACTATTTTTTTTTTTGGTTTAGGAGAACAAACATTTATTTTTTATATATGTTTCTACCACTTTACAATAACTTCATAAGTCTTAACCTTTCTTAACAAGTAAGTTAATTATTCAAGAAATATATATAGCACTACAGTTTAAAAGTTTGGGTTGGTAAAGTTCTTTTGAAAGAAGTCTTGTATGTTTATACCAGAGCTATGTTTATTTGATCAAAAATACAGTAAAAACAGTAAGACTAAAATATTACTACAGACATTTTTTTACAGGATTTTTTTACAGAAGAACAGAAAGTTCAAAAGAACATTATTTGAAATAGAAACCTCCTGTAACATTATAAATGTCTTTGCTGTCACATTTTATTCAATTTAATGTGTCCTTGCCAAATAAATCTATTAATTGAAAAGAAAATCTTACTGACCCCAAACATTGGAACAGTAATGCATGAATCTGTTTTAACGAATGTTTTAATGACAGTTATTAAAACATGTTAACAATATACTGTATCATCTATTAAATGCACATAAACTATTGTTTAAAATATATTATAAACATTAACATCATGAATTTCTGTAAAGCTGCTTTTAAACAATGTGTATTATGAAAAGTGCTATACAAATACATTTTTCACTCATAATTTTTACCCACAAATGCAAGTGAAATGCCCACAATGTAGAGCTCTGCTAAAGCAGCAAAAGGTATGACAAACTAATTTACCTGGGCAAGGTTTGCCTTGACAACTGCGTGTTTCTGTTGCTAAACCTATGCAGTGGCGTCCTCCATTCGCAGGAAATGGGTTATTGCACTGTCTTAGCCTCTTCTGCACTCCCGTACCACAGGAAAAACTGCAGGCTCCCCACTCCATCCATTCAGAGAAGCCTCCGTGAACTGCAAAACACAATTCAACCCCCTATTATAATACATCTGATTGCATTCTAATTGTCTAAACATTCGCTAAAAAATGTAAACATGCAGTTCAGCTTACCTCGCACTGTGAGGGTCACGTGCACTAGCACGGAGCCTAACAGATTTCGGGCCACGCACTCATACTCAGCTGTGTCCTCTTTCTGAGCACTACTGAGCCGCAGAGAACCGTTATTCAGGGTGGTGATGTGCTCGTTACTCAACAGTGGCCGTCCCTGACGGGACCACTCGATGACAGGCACAGGCTCTCCCTCTGCCTGGCAGTTAAGGACCACTGTGGAACCAGTGTCAACCACCGTCTCCACTGGCTCTACAGTGATGCTTGGAGAACCTGTGGAACAGCACTGATGTTATTACAGTAACACAAGCTAGTGCTATTTTATCAGTATTATTATTAAGGTTTTTATTTCCTGTGTAAGTATTCTATGTGACTTTGACTGCAGATGACTAACTTTAAAGGATAATTTTAAGGTTTCATTTTTGGTTTGAACTGTAGACTTACGCTGCAAGGTCAGTGTGACTGTTCTCTCCACCACTCCTGCATCATTTGTGGCCACGCACATGTAATTTCCAGCATCTTTGCTCTACAAAAATTACAAAATGACCCATTAATTATTAATGAATGTTAAAATGGGGGAAATAATTTAGTATCCAAATTTTGCATCCTGGATTGATGGCAAATATTTTTGTAACCATAATAACTCTCTTGTATTACTATAAAAATCTTGGTATCTTCAAAAGTCTATTAACATAAAATAATACTTTTTTTTTTTTTTGTGGTTGCGAGCAGTTGAGTATTTTTTGGTACAAATATGCAAGAAAATTATTACATAATAATTTAATTTAATATTTATTATTTAATTTATTAAATAATTATTTAATTATAATTATTATACAAAGCATAAAAAATTATGCAGGTAATCGACTTAGGGAGGGACTTTTACCTTTGGTTTGAAATATGATTTGCATTCTAGAGAGTTAAAGGAATAGTTTGTTTTGGAAAAACGTGATGAGTAAAAAAATCATTTTAATTTTTGGGTAATTCATGCAGAGCAGTTTGTTTTTCAGTTGTGCAGCTGTATCTGTGACTGCAGTGTGTTGTGTTTGTTTACCACTGTGCCGTAGATGGCTAGAGATCCATTGTCAAGCTGACGGATTCGGTTGCTTATCTGCACATTGACACCCTTTTTGCTCCACTGGATGGTGGGCAGAGGGTCTCCTCGTACCTCACAGTTAAGTATGGCATTCCCTCCCAGGGGCTCAATGCGATTTGAATGAACATCTCCGTCTATTATTGGTGGTTCTGGAAAAAGTGGACAAAAGATTTAGGTTTTTCACAATGGATTTGCTTTCAATTTTACAAGCCATCAATTTAACAAAAATGCAGATGTTTACCTTTTACATAGACAAATCCCAGAGATTTGATGGATCCCACGCTGTTCTCAGCCACACAGGAATAAGTACCCGAGTCATCTTTACTCACACGCTCAATCACCAACTCGCTGTGGCCATTAGCATGATCATACTGGGCTGTGGGTAGAAACAATACTTTCCTGATTTTTTTATAACAGTCTATTGACACATGCAGCTAACTAATGGTGCTGAACTACAGGGGATGCACATTGGGGATATCTGTAGGCTCAGTTAGAGGGATGATCTATACCAGGGATGATATTGTTGTTGAATGCCCATGTAATCTTTGGTGGAGGAATGCCGGCGACACCGCAGGTCAACAGGAGGCGCTCTCCCTTGTTGAGAGCCACATCCCCTAGGAGCTCAGTAAAGGCTGGATGTGTGTGGACGGACAGACCAATGGTGTGACTGTCCTGCCCAACTGAGTTGGTTCCGACACACGTGTAACTCCCAGAATCTTCAGGCTACATACACAGAGAGACGCCTCAGAAAACTGTCACAGTATGTACACATTTTGAATACAAGCAGTTTGAAGATAGGGACCCTGACCTGTGCAGAGTCTATGAGCAGCTCTCCTGTGGGCAGGATTGTGTATTCTCCGGTGGATTCGGTAAGTGCAATGTCATCTTTCTCCCAGGTGATAATGGGCTGTGGGACTCCGTCTGCCACACAGGTGAGCAAAGCTTGGGTGTTCTCCACCACGGACACCTCTGACTCTCCTCCACGGATGGAAGGAGGTACTAAGGTAGAGAGGGAGAGAAAATAAACAAATAAATAAATGGATGGACATTCTACCTATATTATATTGCTTATTATTATTATTAAAACACATAAATCTAATACTTGTAAACAATTCATAAAAATATATTTTACTAATATTCTGGAAATTATTATATTGCTTATTATTATTATTAGTAGTAGTAGTAGTATATTAATAGATGTTCTTCCAGATAGCCAATGCATTAATCAATATTATCAATCAGTTCAAATTATCTCAGTTTTCCAATAAATCACTGTACAGTGAAACCATTTATTCAGTTCAATCCATCTATCCTCTTGACTCACTCTGTACAATGAGGCTAATCTCCAGACTGGTGGTTCCAGCCACATTAGCAGCGGTGCAGGTGTATCCGCCTGTGTCTCCAGGTTGGGCAAAGGCGATCTGCAGCGCCCCTGTGCTCAGGACTCGCTGCCGCAACGATTCGCTCAGCGGCTGCCCGTTCTTGTACCATGTGATAGAGGGAGTGGGGAAACCCTCTGAGTGACACTGCAGAGTTACAGATGCATCTAGTGCCACAATGTATGCTTTGATGTCAGATGTTATGACAGGGGGCACTGCAAGAAAAGTGAAATTTATAATATTTGATAGACCAATTCCCACAGACATCTTAACTTCCATCACAGCCAAAGTGTGACTCTCACCTTGCACTCTGAGTTTGGTTCTCCCCAGTGCAGTGCCTGCTGGATTCTGAGCCACACACATGTAGGTTCCAGAATCCTCCACTCTGGCTTTAGAGATCTGCAGTCCGCCATTGGGGAGCACTGTAAAATCGCCTCCTGATGATGAAAGGCATTAAATAATTAAATTAATAATTAAACATTACATTTTGAATAATAATTAAATTAAAATTCAAAAGTTTGGTGGTCAGTAAGTTTTTTTAATATAAACTAATTCTTTTACTCAGCAAGGATGCATTAAATTGATCAAAAGTGATAATAAAGTTTTTATTTTTTTTCAAATAAATGCTGTTATTTTGAACTTTCTATTCATCAAATAACCATAAACAAAGTCGCACACACAAATATTAAGCAGCACAACTGTTTTCAACATCAATAATAATAAGTTATTTTTGTTGTTGTTTTTTTGAAAAGGATCATGTGACACTAAATACTGGAGTAATGGCTGAGGAAAATTCAGCTTTTTTATCACAGGAATAAATTACATTTTAAAATATATTAAAATAGAATAGAATAGAAATAGAATAGAAATTTATTTTGATCAAATAAATGCAGCCTTGGTAAGCATAACATACTTTTAAAAACATTACAAACATTACAGCAGCTCGAGCTGGAGGCCGTGGAGAAGCAGATCCGTGACCTGGTGGCGAAGCAGACCCAGCTGAGAGAGCGGAGAGCCGCGCTGGAAACATCCCAGGCTGACGCTCACAAGTCCGAGGTAAGTATACAGCGCGCTGCTAATTCTCCCACCACCTCTACTCCGTGTGTTTCTCTGCACAGGCCCGGTGCACCCAGGACGCGATCTTCCCAGATGTCCTTCACTCCGGCGCCGGGACACCACGGACCAAAATATTATCATATTACCCCAATTTGACAGTCTCTGCACTGGCTACCTATTAAGTTCCGTATCAGTTACAAAATATTATTACTTGCCTATAAGGCCCTTAAT
>NW_015544175.1:1916054-1920005 GCF_001515605.1 Sinocyclocheilus anshuiensis
GCTTGCTTAGTTGGGGACACTTCATTTCCAGCGATACCGTTGACTTGATTGCAAAGATACTATTTAAACTGAGCTGGATGTTGACATCACTGAATTCAATGATGAACTGTCTTTAACTGAAAAATTTGTGTTTACTATTGTCATTTTGCATTATTGACACACTATTTTCCTAATTAATGCTGTTCAGTTGCTTTGACACAATCTGTATTGTTAAAAGCGCTATATAAATAAAGGTGACTTGACTTGACTTGACAAACAAATCTTATCCCAAACTTTTGAATGTAATGTATGTAATACAATATAACAATATATAATCAAGTAGATTATACAGAATAACTATTTACATTAATTAAATATTTATTTAAATAATAAATTATTAAGTCAATTTAGTCAATTAAATGCTACTGTAAAGAGATGGAGTGGCAGCATTTGTTCTCACCTCTGGTAAAGATGTTGATGCCCTCTTTCTGCCAGGTGATAGTTGGGCGAGGGGAGCCCGTTGCTCTGCAGGGCAGGGTCACATGATTGTTCAAAATCACATCCAGTGTTGAGGGGTGTGACTGTATTACTGGAGGTTCTATAAAATATAAATTATTTTATATTAAAACAGACAATTATTAAATAAAAAAAATGTCCAACTGACAAAAAATTTGAGAGAAATAAATGTGGATCCGGACATGGGAATTTGTTATATGCAATTTTATTAGCCACAAATAATGTAAGAAAAAATAAACCTTCAGTTGCTGGTGCCCATTGACTTGCACAGTGTTTTTTTCCACACTATGGAAGTTAATGGGGACCAGCAACTGAAGGTGAACTATCCCTTTAAGTGGCACTGTTAAAAAGCACGTTTTATTGTTTATGTACATCTCATACCATGCACTGTGAGCTGAACGTGTCGGTGGGCGGTGCCGGCAGCATTCTTAGCCACACAAGAGTAACGGCCTGAGTGACTCAGATCTGCAGCTGTGATCTCAAGAGGACCTAAGAGAAACCAAGGAAACAGAAACGTAACATTCAGATTAACTTCAAACTTCAATTGTTATTTTTTTCTCCACACTGTCAGTACAAAAAGCTCACCTGACGGCAGTATCGTATAGCCTTCTCCATCTTTAGCTAGTCTCAATCCATCTTTGCTCCAGTATAAGACAGGATAAGGCACTCCGGAGGCAGTGCAGCCGATGACCACCGGGGCCAGCCTGCTCACCACCAGCTCTGTGGCCTCATCAGCAATAGAAGGAGGAACTGTAGAGGGAAATAAATGTTAGGTTCTCCTGAAATTCACATACTGATGTCATGGATGTCATATGTGGAAGCAGGGATTCACCATGTACAGTCAGCTGAATGGCTCGGCTCTCCTGGCCTGCCTCATTAGATACAACACACTCGTACAGTGCTGTGTCCTCTACTGTGGGTGCGATGACAACCAGAGAGCCCGACGACAACAGCCTGAGGACAGATTGCCAACTGATTAATTGGATGCAACTGTTAACCTCAAGTGTTTTACTGTGCAATTTTAAGCATCAGGGTCCTACTGTGACCCAAACTAAGAGTAATGCTCATTTGGTTGGCGATACAGTGAGAGGTGATAAGAGGAGAGGGAGGAAACCTGGCTGAACCTGTACATATTCTGGTTCTGGTCAGTGTTAAGGGCTTGGGTGTTTTTGGCCCAGCGAACGGAGGGTTTGGGGATGCCGGTGGCCTCACAGGATAGTGTGGTCTGGACATTCACTGTCACAGTGATGTTAGTGGGACTCTCTGTGATGGAGGGTGGCACTGGAGTAAGAGAGAACATTTGTGTTTACTGTATGTCAGGACAGTTCCAAAGATATTTAATAAACAAGATATTTAAAACAGTGATGCAAACAGTAGCTCAAACAATAGACCATGACACTAGCAATGTCAAGCTCATGGCTTCAGTACTCAGGGAATGCATGAACTTGTATACCTAGAATGTAATGCAAGTCGCTTTGGATAAAAGCATATGCCAAGTGCATGAATGCATAAATTTACATGAAAAGCACCAGACACATTTAAGATTCAGTAAGTTCACTGCATATATTTCAAGACTCACCATAAACCTGCAGATCTACTCTCTTACGCTCTGTGCCCGCCTGGTTGGTGGCCATGCAAAGGTAGCGGCCCGTATCGGTCACCTGTGCTGAGAGGATGTGAAGTGAACCATCCTCACCAAACCTGTACCTAAACATATAGGGCGTTTGTTATTTGCTATGAACAAAACTGAGAGCTGTGAAATGCTCTAAATGATCTGTGCTGCTGAGTGCTGACCTGGAGTTGTTTCCTGCCAGGATGGATCCATGCTTCCTCCAGGTAATGCGTGGAGCGGGTACTCCATTCACGACACACTCCAGAACCACTGGGCGATTGATATGTACTGACACAGACTGAGGACCGTCCTTTATTGTGGGAGGGACTGCAAAGAAAATGTTTATATTAACATATACACGTTCATACACATAATCCCACAGTATTTTCCTTGCACAGGTGCCTCATTATATGTAGAAATTGCTGGTCACCATTGACACTAAAGTTGAAGTGGCGTCTGGTTTCTCCAGCAACATTGCTGGCCACGCAAGTGTACTGGGCACCATCTCCCAGCTCTGCATTGTTGATCTGCATGTAACGACCACTGGACAAAACACGCACCCGTGGAGACATCTACAAAAAGCATTGAAAAAGCTATTTAGCTCAATAAACCTGATTTTTAATAAAAGCTTGGTGTCAGTAAGATTTTTTAAAAATGTATTTTAAAATTAATACTTTTATTCAGCAAGGATGTATTAAATTAATCAAAAGAGACAGTACGTATACAGACATTTATAATGTTACAAAAGATTTCCATTTCAAATAAATGCTTTCTATTCATCAAAAAATCCTGAAAATGATGCACACTTTCTACAAAAAATATTAAGCAGCACAACTGTTTTCAACATTGATTGTAATCAGAAATGTTTCTTGAGCAGCAAATCAATATTAGAATGATTTCTGAAGGATCATGTGACACTGAAGACTGGAGTAATGGCTGCTGAAATATTCAGCTTTGCCATCACAGAAAAAAATTGTTTCACAATATTAAATGTTCTTCTTTCATCAAACCCAAAAATCTTATCAACCCCAAACTTCTGAAAGGTAGATGTATGTATAATACTTTAAAATAGTAAAGTAAAAGAGTAGAATTTCCCTAACATTAAAACTTGTTCACCTTCAAAAAATATATACAAAAAAGTATTAAAAGACTCTTAACCACTTTCAATACTTCTATAAACAGGAAAACCTCTAAAAATTATGTCTACATTCACATTTTACATTTAGCAGATGAGTTTATCTAAATTGACCTACAAATGAGGAACATAGGCAATTTATCATACAGGTGTTTTAATTTCTGCTATATGCATGTGAAACGTCTCGGTTACTTGTGTAACCCTCGTTCCCTGAAGGAGGGAACGGAGACGTTACGTCAGTCGTGACTGACGAATTGGGATCTCGCCCGAGAGCCCAATCCCCTTCGAGTGTTAACTAAACAAGCCAATGACAGTTGGCGTGCGTGTTTCGCCACGCGGGGCTCTCGGGCGAGATCCCAATTCGTCAGTCACGACTGACGTAACGTCGAACGTGACTGACTGAAAGGGAACCTCATCTGTCACATCAGGGTTTTGGTAAGTGTTGTAATTCTTACCAGGTTTTAATATCGAATGTTGTTTTAATTGGATACCTTCAGAGGTGCTCCATCTTTAAGCCAGGTGAGGGTTGGAGGTGGAACTGCATCTGATTTACATTCAAGGGTCACCTGTCTGTTTTGCAGTACAGACACATCTTGCACACCTCTGTCACCGGCAATGTTGGGTGGAACTGTTGGAAAAGATTGTTGTTAAAGGGGTCATATGATGCGATTTAAATTTTTCCTTTCTCTTTGGAGTGTTACAAGCTCTT
>NW_015544175.1:1920056-1951995 GCF_001515605.1 Sinocyclocheilus anshuiensis
GTTTCAGAAAGGCGGGGCATAGAGGAGAAACAATAATGTACAGTATGTGGAAAATAATGTGTTTTTTGAACCTTAAACCGCATAAACACATTTCATTACACCAAATACACAAAATAATGTTCTTTTTAGCAGCATCATATGACCCCTTTAAGCAAATTATGTGAGGTGCCATTTTAGTTTGAAACAACGGAAAACATTTTAACTGTTTTTAAGACCAACCATGTACTCTGACAAGAAACTCTTTATCATCATCTCCAGCAGGGCTGGTGGCCAAACACGTGTATCTTCCAGTGTTCTCCATCTACATGCAAGTCAGCAGAAGAAGGTATAAACATGGGAAATAACATGCTCAAGAAGCACAATGTGATTTAGGAATTTGTAACACTTGTGCCACATTGTGCAACAACTAAGACAAGACAGGAACATGAATGCTACTGCCCATTTTGACACCACATTTTTAGTTCTTACCTGAGCAGAAGCAACTCTGAGCACCTCTCCATCTCTGAGGAGCCGTATACTATCTGTCTGAGGCAGTGGCCGCCCATCCTTCAGCCAGGTCAGTGTGGGTAAAGGTATGCCATCAGCCTTACAGACCAGCTCCAGGATATGATTCACAACCACAGAGACCTCAGCAGGCACACCAGAGCCGTTGATCTGCGGAGGGTCTGAGAGACAGGGATAGATGTCAACGAGTCTGTAACAGAAGGAGTTAAACTAGTCATTTTGTTTTGTTGCACATTCTCTCACCCAATACTTTGAGGTTGAAGTGGCGGCTTGTGTCTCCAGCCTGATTATGTGCAGTACAGGTGTAGCGTCCTGTGTGGTTGACTCTTGCATGGGAAATCTGCAGGGTGCTGTTTTGGTTGAGGAGCGACAGGTGAGCATCTTTAGGCATTGCTGCACCATTCCTCAGCCAAGTAATGGTCGGACTGGGAGTCCCATCGGTAATGCAGATGAATGAGGCTGTGTTTCCCCTCACAACTGTTACTTCTTCTGTACTGCCTGCCCCATCCAAACTGGGAGGAACTGAGAAAAATGGCACAAGAAATGGAATTCTTAATTAATTAATTCGCAATGAATGAATTCAGTACTTCATAACAGTAAATAAATTGAGATTTTGTTATAAAATGAAGTAAAATTTGTTATTAAAATGAAGGTTATCACTGTAAATGCACCTAAATTTGATCTTTGGAAATACAGACAGGTTAACTCACCATACACCTGTAAATTGTAGTGTCTGATGTCCACTCCAGCTTTGTTGGAGGCCACACAAGTATAGCTACCTCCATCTGAAACCTGTGCACGAGCAATTCTAACACCGAAAATTACAATCAGATGACAAGCATTTAGTATTATGAATCATCAGCTCTATTCAGGGTGGGATATTAACACCAGCCACCAGAGAAATGCGGGTACTTCTTTGATAAGTACCTTATCCACCAACCATTGTAGTGGACTACAGCTGGACTATGTACTCAATAAGAATTAAAAAAAATTACAGAATTGAATCTTTTTGCACTCAGTTGAGGTTTTTGTACTCTGTGAAAGTGTGCAGTTCAGTGTTGTTATTGTAACAAAAGCTATTGCAAATAATGTCAGTTAACTGAAATAAAGCTGAAATAAAATACAGACATAAGATGAAAAACGAATTAATAAAACAGAAATGTTGCCTTGGCAACTAACTGAAATAACTATGTTTCAGTTAAAGTACTAAAATGACTAAAACAAATACAATAAATAAATATAAAGCTAAATAGAAATATTAAAAAAAAATACTAAAAAGCACAACAAAATTACTAAAACTTAAACTAAAATTAAAATGAGAACTGAAAATATAAAAATAAAGGTTAATTAAAATTATTAATAAATAATATACTATATAAATAATACAAAAAAAAACACTGGTTCAATTTCACATTTGTAGTGAGTTACTTTACATGTTTTAAATAAAAATGGCTTGTAAAATGTAAGCCTTCATCTCAAATGTAAGAAATTTAAGCAAGGTGTGGCTGAGGAACAAAATTTAATTTCCCACCCTGGGATTATCATGTTTAAAATCTGTTAGATCTCTTACCGGAGGACTTGGCAGGCAGACAGCAGTCGTATCTGAGATGACACTGGAAGTGGCAGACCGTTCTTCAGCCAGTTGAGCTGTGGAGGCGGAGAACCACTAGCTACACACTCAATATTTATTGAGCTTTCCAGCACCGCGGTCAGTTCCTTGGCAGCAGGCCCGTTCCCCTGGATCAGAGGAGGAACTGGGAACAAGACATACAGCTATCAAATGTCTGGGAAAAGACTATTGTTGTGTAGTGAAAAATATTGTTCCACCTCTTAATAGTGACGAGTCTTGTAAAGACACAACTCACCATAGACATTTAGGTTAAATATTCGGTCTTCCTCTCCGGCCTGATTGGTGGCCACGCATGTGTATTTTCCACTGTCGGATGTGTGGACGGCTGTTACAGTCAGTGTACTGCCATCAGGGCTGATTCTGTAAAAAAAATATGGGCTTAGGATGGGCTTATGACTTGTATTGTCTCATTACAGCAAAATACTTAAAAAAGGAGTATGAAGGTTGAGAACACACTGGATAATTTAATAGCATAATGACAAAAATTAGCTCTCACTCGATGTTCTTTTGGGCAGTTCTGCTAAGTGTCTTTCCATCCTTCAGCCACTGGATCTCAGGGGTTGGATTTCCTACAGCACGGCAAACTAGCTGGATGCTGTCATTCAGCAGAACACTCATCTCACTAGGTAACTCAGATCCTTTGATGTTCGGTGGGACTGAATAACACACAATACAGATGGTAATTTGGTCTAGCAAAAACAAAACAAAAAAATCAGTCTTTAATATTTAATAATGCTTTCTTGTACCTTGTATTGTAAGATGGTAGCTTTTGCGGGCCTTGCCCTCCACATTGGATGCCACACAGGTGTAAGTGCCACTGTCAGATAACTGTGAGCGGGCAATCTGCAGCTTACTGCCCCCGGACAGGATATGCATCTCCAGAGACTCTGAATTCTCTAGAAAGACAATAAAAACAAGCATAAGTTGATTAGAAAAGAAATGTAAAGGTTAAGAAATCTGTAGATTGTCTATCTCACCAATAACTCTGCCATTCTTCAACCAGGTGAGCGAGGGTGGAGGGATCCCTGTAGCATCACAGGCGAAAGTGACGGGATTACTGATGGTTTCCACCACACGTTCCACTGCTGGGCCGTCCAGCCATGGGGGAACTGCACAAAGATTACAGAGAGACTTAACATGAACAGCAGTAGGCTAAACAAAACCATAATGACAGAAGTTTGGGGTCAGTAAGATTTTTTTTCTTTTATTAGGCAAGAATGCATTAAAATAACAAAAATAACAGTAAATACTTTTAATAAATTGTTACAAAATATATTTATTAATATATGAAATATTTATATGTTCATAATATAAATGTTTTGTTTCTCACCATGGATGCTGAGATGGAAATTCTTGTCCACTTGACCTGCTACATTTGTGGCCTTACAGACATACTGGCCTGTATCTGACACCTGACAGAGAGAAAGAGGCATTTATATTTCTTGAAACAAATATTTTTATCTTTATTTTTTAAGTAAATGTAAATAGTGCTTGCACATACAGTACAAAACTCACCACCAAGCTAAAGCTAAGGCAGTTACAGTTGGTGCTTTAGGTGGTTTCTAAGTGGTTGCTAATTGGCTCTAAGTCTCTGTGGGATTTTTTTTCACCCATTTTATCACCAAGCCAAAATCAAACATCCACTTCACCTCATTCAAAGCTAACACCTGCTATTTTTTTCATACACACCTCTGTTTCTCTCAGTTTCAGCATTTGACCATCAGCCAGTATGCGCAGGTTGGCAGTCTCAGTGATGGGACGTCCATTCTTGTACCAGTTAATGATGGGAGGAGGCACTGCATTAGATTCACACTCCAGAGTAACTGATTTGCCCTCTTGGACGTTTAACACCACTGGAAGATCCCCACTGCTGTGTCTGATACTAGGGGGAACTGGGAAATCAGACACCAGTAATTTAAATCAGTGATATCTGAGAAATGTTAAAATATTAAATATTTAGTTTGTCATATTAAGATGAAATGCCTCACTCCACTAAATATTTTTGAACATTTTTGCAGAGATATACTTTACTCCAGGTTTATACCTAGCAAATATTAACACAAACACTGCACACATACACACACACACACACACACACACACACTAACCATATACTGTAAGATAAATGAGTTTTTGGGCTTCTCCAGCTTGGTTGATGGCCACACAGCTGTATTTCCCACCTTCAGACATCTTTGCTTTCAGGATCTGGAGAGTACGACCACCTAGAGACAGAGAATAAAAGTAAGAGGTGGATTAGAGGAAAGGCAGTTTATGTGTAATATGTATTCAGGCTACACTATGTAGTCCCTCTATTATGTGTCAGGAAGCATATTTGTGTGCACATGTACCAGGCATTATGAGTGCATTGGAGCTGGCCTGTACAGGTTTCCTGTCTTTGAACCAGCTGAGGGTGGGAGGCGGGAATCCAGTGGCCTCACAGTTTAGAGATATGAAGTTATTCACCACCACTGTCACATTCTCCTCTCTGATGCCCACAATGGAGGGAGAAACTGACAAAAAAACACAAACAAACATGATGTCACCAATTATTAGTTGAAAAGGTCTTCAAAGATGAAAATGTACACCTTAAATGAAATGTAAGTCGTTTTGGACAAAAGCGTCTGTGAAATTAATAAATCTAAATGTGAATTAAAAAGCAGCAAAACCTTAGCTGTAAACTGCTAGGAAAAGGGGGTCAATTTGACCTGCATCGCTGAACAGAGCCATGACATAGGTCTTATTCAAAGATAGACTCACCATGCACATGGAGGTTAAAGGACTTCTCTGCTGTTCCGGCTAAGTTCTGAGCCACACACACATAACGTCCTGTATCTGTCACCTGCGCATTCAAAATCTGCAACACACACACAAAATGCAAAAAAAATATATATGCATGTATACACGTGTATGTTTGTGTGTGTGTAAAAATACATATAATAATATAATAAATTAATTATTTTAAAAAACTGTTGCATCACAGTTGATTTGTCTCTCACCTGCAGTGTCCTGCCACTGGACAGAAGTCTGTGTGTGTTGTCTGGGGTAAGGGGTTTACTGTCTTTGATCCAGCTGATTTTAGGAGTGGGACTCCCATCCACCTGACACTCCAGTAATGTGGTCTTGTTAACCAGCACTGTGATCTCATCAGGCAGGTCACCATCAGCTCCACGAATCGAGGGCGGTACTATCAAAATCCAAGAGCACAAAAAAAAAAGACACACATATGTACATATTAGGGGTTGCAACGACTAATTGACTAGTCGACTACAATGCTCTGCCAGGACGCTTTAAGCTTGACGTCGACTAGTCGCTGGTCCTATAGAGGGCGCAACAGGATAATAAATATTTGAAGGACTTCCACATTTACACTCCATTTCCAAACAGTTAAAATGACAAAAAAATGCATACTCTGAAAGCACTTCACAAGACATGTGTGATTATATTTCTGGATGCTCGAAATTTAACAGGAGAATGCACATTTTAAACAGCTTATTGTACAGGTAAGCTAATCAGCGTTCTAATCTAATGTGCTGCTGCACTGTAACGCACATACATAGGCTACAGACCGTAGCTCGTACATCACGCACACATCGCGCACACAGAATCATTCAGCGCGTAAATGTATTGTCAACACTGTTCTGTGATTTCTCAATAAAATAGCTTAGAAACTGAAAAGTTCAAGCATATATTTATAAAAGTTGACTTTAAAAAATCAGAAGTCGTTCAACCCCTAGTAAACATACACAATAGTTTCAGTTGTTGCTGTTGTAATGTTTAGCATTTAAGAAAGAAAGGTTAATACTCAGGTTGGACTCACACAACACTCTAACATCATATTGGATTGAGTCTTCTCCAGCCTCATTTACAGCCACACAAGTGTATCTTCCAGAATCTTCTGCTTGGGCTCGAGGGATCTGGAGGACTCTTCCACCTGTGTAAGAAATAAAGACACAAAAACATATTAAATTCTTATACACTCATACACAACATAGTATCAAAGCATCAATATATTTAACAAATTATTTTACCATGTTATATAATGAAAATGTCGCTTTTTAGCCACTCACCAGGTAAGATGAGTACTTTATCATTAGATGTCAGCAGGTGTCCGTCTTTGTACCAGGTGAGTACGGGAGGTGGGACGGCATTGGTCTCACAGTATAGGGAGATGGGATTATTAAGAATCACATCCTTCACGTCTCCATTATTACCAGGGTCAGAGTCTCCAAAGCCTCTGAAACTAGGGGGAACTAAGACACAGACAGGATTTTACTATTATAGACAGGGATAAAGCCTGAAGATTACGGTACAAAATCCACAGATAAAAGTTTTACAACAAGCTGAAAATGAGATCCAGACGATAATATATAAAGCAACCACTAGAGGGAGACATGCTCCTTAAAGTTGGTGTTTCACAAACTTTTTTGCCTTTCAGTCTTCAGTGGCACACGATTCTTCAGAAATCATTCTAATATGCTGATTTGGTGCTAAAAAAACATTTCTTATTATTATCAACGTTCAACACAGTTGTGCTGCATAATATTTTTGTGGAAACTGTGATACATTTTTTTTTTTCAGGACATTTTTTATAACATTATAAATTATTAATCTAATAAGGATTAATCTAATGTGCCAATGCTAAAGAAAAGTATAAAAAAAAATTGTACTGACCACAAACTTTTGAATGTTACAGTGTACATATAAATATACTTGGTAGTGTATGTAGACTATTTAATTCTGCATTCTAAATTTGTAAAACCCTGTTCACCTTGTATATTTACATCAAAGTCCTTCTCATCCTCTCCAGCGATGTTGGTGGCTACACAGGTGTAACGACCTGTATCGGACACCTGAGTGTGTTTAATCTGAACAATACGACCATTCGCTGTGATAGTGAGGTGACCGTCTGCTTTCAGGATCTGCAGGGAGAGAGAGAGAGAGAGAGAGAGAGAGAGAGAGAGAGAGAAACAGAGTAGAGTGAAAACCAATATTCCAATAAGAGTTAAAAACAGCAGTTTTTTTATATACTATATGTGTTTTTCACCTGGCCGTCCTTGTACCACACCAGTATAGGTGTTGGAATAGCCTGAGCCTCACACTCCAGTGTAAGGGTGTTGTTAACTTTTATTTTCACCTCTTTAGGAGACAGACTCTCTCCTGGGATGTCATTTTTATTGATAACTGGAGGGACTGCAAGAAAGGAACATACATAAAAAGGCTACAGATAACTGACACACAGAAGTGTTATATTCCTCTACGCCAAAAGGTGGCAATGTAGATCAGTTCTTCCACGCACCAAAAACTTTGACCTCATAGTTCTTGAGTGTCTCTCCAGCTTCATTAGTCGCAACACATGTGTATCTCCCAGCATCCTCTTCCTTAGCATTCAAGATCTGTAAAGTGCGACCACCTGTCACAATATACATTAGTAAGCTGTAAATTTATTTATTTGTAAATAATTATTTATATTAATTATAAAGAAGAAATATGAAGCAGCAATGGGATGAAAAAGCATACAATAGTAAACCTCCAAATAAAAATATGGTAATTTAATCACAATTTAATCTTGCTTCAGACCCATTATTTTATACCAAAGTCCAAGGGTTAAGATCTGACCTGGAAGTACCCTAACGTTGCGGCTGGATTCAAAGGGTGTGCCGTCTTTGAGCCAGGTGATGATGGCAGGGGGGTACGACTGGGCTTCGCAAACAAGAGAGGTAGGACTATTTAGTGTCACAGTAACCTCCTCAGCTGAACCTTCTGGACCAGAACCAGCAATGGTGGGAGAAACTGGGGACAGAAACAACTAAATTCACACACAAGACTACAAAAAGACATTTTCTTTCCTCCTGCCCAAACATACCTAACACATTGAGGTTGAAGTGTCTGCTCCTGTCTCCAGCGCTGTTAGAGGCCAGGCAGCTATACCTGCCAGTGTCGGCCACCTGTGATCCACTAATCTGCAGGAAACGACCATTTGACATCACCTGCAGCCTTGAGTCACTAGCCAGTGGTTGCCCATCCTTCAACCACGTGATCTCTGGCACTGGATTACCTAGACCACCCAAAAAAATGGTTAACAAGAGGAAAGAGATCAACACAAATCTAGATAAGCAAGGAAGTCTTGTGGTTTGTGCCACTTACCAGTGACCTCACAGGCCAAAATTATGTTCCGTCTCTCCTTCACTTTCACATCCTCCACTGTGCCTTCTTTTACAATGCTGGGCGGCACTGAGGTTGACAGAATAAAGATGAAAAAAGTTTCAAAGTCTAGTGAGATTTAATATATTATAAAGTGACACACTATTATAAATATTATTATGTTTTTGCTCTATTCTGCAAACTGAAAAGAGTTTTAAAAAGTCACAGCAGAACCATTGCCTCTTTGATCAACACAGTGGTATTTCGTTCCTGAATGATTTCAAGCCGTGGTGTAGTCACTGACAATTGTATTTAGGCTTAAATTCATAAAAGCTGTGTTCATTTATGAACACAAAACAACTCAATTTTCAAAACTGTCCCATGTATAGAACTGTGTTACCCAGGACGTTTAGGTCGAAGTTCTTTCTCTCCTCTCCTGCAGAATTGGACACGATACAGGTGTATCTCCCAGCATCCTCAATTGCTGCATGCATCAAACGCAGGCCTCGTCCACCTGAGACAATTACAGACATATATCAGACTCACAGGTGGCTGAATGAGAGGAATGATTTCTGCACATTGAGTTACCGTAAAAGGACGCATATACTTCTCTTAGGGAATTACTTAATCACCCATAAATCAAGAGTGTGAGATTTACTCAGAGGAGAGATGCATCTGCAAAATGAATAAATGAGCAAGCTCAGAGTTTCACTTTGTCTCAGAAAAAAGGCTTCATAAATGTCCCTATTGTTTGGTATGAAATGAGAGACCTCAAGTTGAACAGCTGTTCAAACAGGGCTTAACCTGTCAACACAAGTCAAACGTCCCATTTTCACTATTTAAACAAATAATTATCACTCCCTTGGAGAGAGCTAAGCTGATCACCTGAACAAATACATACCTCTCTTTCCTTTCCTGGTGTCCCTTTCTCTTATAATGAGGAAAGGAGTTTGTGGTCAGACAGAAATGTTATACAGTACTGTGGATGAGCTTTGCTATATTGGCAATAAGGCTAGCAACACTTCTAATCCTCAGTGGATATGTGACAAATAATGTGCCTATCCTTCATATTCTGTTCCTGTTTTCTGTCCAGTGTCATGTCTCGTCTGTGGCATGCATATGGACAGTCTGAGAATAGCTCAGCACCGATTCATTTACAGTGTGGTTCATTTTCAGCAGTTACAGTGATGGATGTACTGTACCTCATACTTGAGGATCAGTCTCTATTTACAACGAAAGCTGTTAATGGAGAGTCTTTGCATGTTCAAATACAGGAACATCTGTCTAGATGTTTTTCTTTTCAGTTAGCCACTGATCTGTGGCATTTGGCTGCTTACTGAAGCAATCTTGTTGCACCCATTTGAGTTACTACACCTGGTTAACCTAATCCTTTAACTGGTACTGGGCTCTATACCTAGACTCTGTGGTGTAGACATTTTGGATCAAGACAAATGCATTCACTGAAGAAGAAGTTGACACCTGAGATGACCCGAACAGAGCTAGACGCGCTAATCAGCTGCCCATCTTTGAGCCAGGTGATGGATGGTAGTGGCATTCCAGAAGCTTCGCAAGTGAGAACAACTGGGTTCTTCACAACGGCACTCACGTTCTCAGGCACCTGCGTCTGTCCGATGATGGTGGGAGGAACTGAAGAGATGATACACATCAAATGTGAATATATGTGAATGACATAAAAAAATTCACTATACATACCGAATAAGTTGTATTATGAACAATAGTTACAAAAGAATTAATGTAACAATAAAAAATTAATTAAAATAACTTAATAATAATAAAATAATTAAAATAAAAAAATAATAATCATGAATCACTAAAAAGTTTGGAGGACCGATGGAAATTGCGGAGAATTTTTATGGATAACCTGCTATGCAATTCCATTTGATGATACTGGTGGCTCAGAAAAACTACACATAAAGAAACAAACTTTGACTTTTTTCTCACCATGAACATTGAGATCATATTTCCTGTCAGCCTGTCCTGCCACATTGACAGCGATACAGGTGTATCGTCCGGTGTCGGCCACTTGAGCATCCTGGATGCGTAAAAGTCTGCCCTCGTTAAGTATTTGAGCCCTGCTCAGGGGTCTACCGTCTTTCATCCATGAAATGGCAGGTCTGGGGATGCCGTCTGCCTCACACTGCAGAGTGATATCTCCACCTCGCGTCACTGTCTCCTGATCCTGAGCTGAGGAGCTGATGGAGGGACGAACTGTTTAGAGTAAAGGAAGGGAGATGCACTGTTTAAGAAATGTATAATTGGTATTATTATTACATTTGGGAAGTACATTTTACAAGATAACTGTAATATATTTATGTCATAATTAGTTCAATATCTTAAAGTTTAGGTTTCATCTTTATTGAAACCAACAGACCATATTTTGGTGGTCTGTTGTGGAGACCTTTGAGTATCAGTGCGTTTAGTGATATCTTTTATCAAATGAAAATGTAAAATGCTTGTGACGTTTATGCAGAGTATCTGTTATATGGAGACAGCAGAAACTGAAATATCTACAACATCTATTTATTGTCCAGTCCTAGTTTGAGTGTTAGTGCCTGTAATGAACCATTTGAGAGAAGTTTTACCGTAAACTTGCAGACTGTATTCTTTCATTGCACTGCCAGCTGTACTGGAGGCCAGACAGGTGTAAGAGGAAGCATCTGCCTTCTCAGCCCTGGAAATCTGCAGCTGACGCCCACCAGAGAGAACATGTACACGAGAGTCTCCCTTTAGCTCTAAGCCTGAGACACACATAAAATAATAAAAAAACTTAGGGTTAGGTGTTTGTTCAAATACCTTAAGGATCACTAATTATTTGATTAATTATAAGAGTATGAGGTTGAAAATGACAATAAATATTATGAGGATAGTGACGAGGAGGATGGTGATGATGTTAAGTCTCACCATCTTTCTTCCAGGTGAGACTGGGAGGAGGGATCCCACTGGACTCACACACAAGCATGATGAGGCCGCCCTCAATCACAGTCAGAGGAGACACCTCATCAGATCCACGGATACTGGGAGGAACTGGGGGGAAAACAAATAACAGAGGGAGAAAGAAAAGCAGTTTACATTATAATTTATCTCAAGTTCAGAGTATATTTTTCAATTATATTTTAAATCACTCACCCCACACATTTAGGTTATAGTGCTTCTCAGTTTTTCCTGCCACATTGGTTGCCTCACACGTGTACCTGCCTGTGTCCTGGACCTGAGCACTGTTAATCTGCAAACACAAAACAATTATCAAATCAATATCTTAGGGTTCTTCTTAAATTAGAAGGACAATAATCCAAGATGCCTTTCGCTTGCTATTGTAGCACAGGATGAATAAACTAATTTTAACCTACAAATAGGCCAAATTCAAACCATTTAAACAAGATTTTTACACCCAAACTGTGTTGCTGGGGTGTTGCAGCTAATTTACAAGGTGTAGTTATGTAGTTCCTATGTTATTCTGGGTGGTTGCTAGGGTGTTGCTAGCGACCTGCTAGGGCTGTCCGGGTGGTTGACAGGTAGTTGCTTATTGGCCCAGGTCAAAACTTACAGGCAGCTTACAGGCTCATGGATATAATAAATAATAATAATTCATTACATTTATATAGCGCTTTTCTAGGCACTCAAAGTGCTTTACATTGTCAGGGGTTATCTCCTTATCCACCACCAGTGTGCAGCATCCACCTGGATGATGCGACGGCAGACACGTATGAACTGTACCTTCAGTAAGCTGCTGTCCTCTGACAGGCTCAGACCTGGTTTTCTATAGAGCGATCGACCGTCTTTCCGCCAGCTCAATGCAGGTGGAGGGATGGCATCACTCTGACAATGCAGTTGAACTGATTGACCCATCAGAACTGTTTGGTTCACCTCCTCACCCATGATGTTGGGTGGCACTGAAGGACACACAAACACACAGATAAACACTTGCGTTTAAAAGTTTGGGGTCTGTAAGATTTTTTAAAATGTTTTTGAAAGAAGTCTCTTATGCTCTCCAAGGCTGCATTTTTAAAATATAGTAAAAACAATAATGCTGTGAAATATCATTACAATTTAAAATAACTGTTTTCTATTTTAATACACTTTAAATCGTAATTTATTCCTGTGATGGCAAAGCTGAATTTTCAGCAGTCATTACTCGAGTCTTCAGTGTCACATGATCCTTCAAAAATCATTATAATATGCTGATTTGGTGCTCAAGAAACATTTCTTTCTATTATCAATGTTGAAAATAGTTGTGCTAATTAATATTTTTGTGGAAACCATGATACATTTTTTTCAGGATTCTTGGATAAAAATTTCAGAAGAATTTAAAAAGAATCAAGATTTAATCAGATTTAGAGTGAGTGTGTCTTCTGAGCTCACCGTACACACGCAAGTCATATTGTCGGTGCTGTTCTCCACCTGCATTCACAGCAACGCAAGTGTAACGACCTGTGTCACTGACCTGTGCACTAACGAACGATAACACCCTGCCACCTGACAATACCTAGTAAAAGAGGAAATTGAAAACTGATATAGCCTGTTCAAAACTTTTAAGTAAAGTTAAGTGTGAATATATATGGCTATATATATACACGACAGCATCCAAATTCCCACACATACAGACCTGGATGCCATCTGAAAAGCTGGAGACAGGGCTGCCTTCTTTGAGCCAAGTAAGACTGGGCACGGGAACTCCTGAGGCTTCACACTCTAACCTGACTGGGTCATTCACCACCACTGTTATCATTCCTCCTTTACTAGAAACAGAAGGAGGAACTAATGGAGAAAGACAAAGAGCGTTAGATAATCAAAACCAAAAAAGAAGTATTTTTCACATAGCCACTTTTGACTGAAAGGTTGTTTAGTGAAGAAAAACACACTCACCATACACCTGCAGACTGTATGTGAGCTCAGCACTGCCAGCCACATTGATGGCCACACATTTGTAGAGGCCAGCATCTGACACCTGTGCACAGTCAATCTCTAGCACCTGACCTCTGCTCAGAATGTTAACTCCTGCAGCGCTTGTCAATGGACGACCATTGTTATACCACGTCACAGCTGCAGAAGAAAAGGCATGAGAGAAGAAACTACACCACCTGTACTTTTGTAAACTATTACTAGCCAGTTCGAATTTAATATTGCCCTAAAAAAAAGAGGAAATGTGGTATGACTCACCTGGCAAAGGACTTCCCGTTGCTTTACACTTCAGCTGAATTTGGAAGCCAGCAAGGATAGTCTCATTGAGCGTCTCTCCTGCATACTGGATGCTGGGAGGTTCTATAAAAATACATGTACATAGTTATTTAAAGAAATGCATGTTAAGGATATTTAGGTCAATTTTGACAATATATAAATAAAAAGCATAGATTAATAAATAAAAATAAATAAAATACATAAATATAAATAAATCAATAATAAAAAAAACTCATCACTGTAATAGTCTTTTTTTGTTAAATCAGCATAAATTACCATATAGCAACATAACGTAAACTTGCAATTATACTAGGGATGCATGATATTGGATTTTTGCCGATATCCGGTATTTGTCAGCTCATTCTTAGCCGATGCTGATACCGATATATTTCCTTTTGTTTGGAAACAACACCAAGTCTCTGCAGAGATTATAAACAAATTATTTTTATTTTGGGCAAGTTTTTAACAAAAATGTACTTGTTAGTTTGTATGTTTTTAACAAAAACGTACTTGTTAGAATTAAATAAACGACAATGAAGTTCTTTTATATTAAAAGCACACTGAAAGCTTTGAAAATCACTATAAATCAACTATACACGGAACTATACACATACACGGAAAAGGAAATGGAAAAACAAATGCGCGATTTGCAATTGCATTTGCATTATGTCTCAATGTATGCGTCCACAAATTGAAAACACAATTGCAAACACAATTTGCAATTCCTTTTAAATATAGTCCGGAATATCATTCCATAGTTTTATATAATCAGAAACACAATCTTAATGTTATTTGTGTATTTTACTTTCATTTTATTACAATTAGGCCAACAGCACCCCCTAAGTAAATGAAACTCCTTACCGAATGGGCATTAGGAGCCGGGGGAGGCTGCCGCTGCTGCTACTGTATATGCTAGTGACTGCTGACAATATACACAAAGGACGAGTCATTCTGTACTTGCATTCTCAGATTAAATGCGGCAATCCAAGACAGGGAATCTAATCATCATTCAGGAAAAAGTTTTGATTCAAGAATGACCACACTGCTGACGTGATAGCACACCCTGAGCACATGTGAGTTATTTGTCCTATCGGCAAGGCATATCGGCATAATATTTCATATCGGGCTGATGCCAATATTTACATTTATCTGCCGATTCCGATTACGTTACGATAATATTGTGCATCCCTAAATTATACTATAATAATTAAAATTATTTTAAATGAAAATAATGAGTTGTTTTTCACATTATTGGGAAGAGATGATGAGTAAATGTGTGTAATTGTGTTTAATTGTCATGAAAGTAATCATAATATAAAAAAATATCAATGGTTATAAAAATTGGCATTATGTAAAATATAAATTATTGTTTTCTTTTGATTTTGACAGGTTTTTGAAGTATACACAGTCAACTTCAACTATGAAGTTAATATGTCTGTGCCATCTCGTTTTTTAAAGTATATTTCCTACCATGCACATTGAGGCGAACGTGCTGTTGTGCCTCGCCTGCTGCATTAGTTGCCACACACGTATATTTCCCTGCATCGTCCAGCCTGGCCTTCTTTATGTGCAAAATCCTGCCTGCAGATTCCAGCTACATGCCAGACAGAGAGATAAAGAGAGAGTCGATGGTATATGTGGTTATGTAAACCTCCTCAAACACTTGATTTACTTTGGAAGGCTTCTGTCGTGCTTTAAAGTCTGACCTTCAGAATTTCTTGTGTGGTGTCCACAGGACGGCCATCTTTGAGCCATGTGATGCTGGGAGGTGGAATTCCACTGACCACACACTGAAGGCTGACTGATGTGTGGAGGACCACAGACCTCTCAGCTGGACCCGTAGAACGGATAGTTGGGGGGACTGACAGAAAAATATTAAAGAAATAATTAAATTTTACCATAAAAGTACTGTACCTGAAATGTGTCTGTAACTTAAAAAAAGCTTAATGAGGAACTTAAAAAAAGTCACCTTTGACCTTCCCTCTGTGAGCAGATGATGCAAACATCAAACACATTAGCAATAAATAAAAATGTTTAATTAAAATATAAAATGATCATTACCATGTACAGATACTTTAAACTCTCTCTCTTGTTCTCCAGCCTCGTTAGTCGCTACACAGTGAAAAAGCGCTGTGTCAGACACCTGAGCACGTGAGATGACCAATCGACGGCCGTTTGATGTTATCCGCACCCCTTCACCCTGCCTCACTGGCACGCCATCCTTCAGCCACCTTCAGAGAGGCAGATGCAAATGAGCAACTTTTCAATTCTGGATATGTGTGAATTTGAGTGCATGTGTACTCACGTGATGGTTGGCATAGGTTTGCCTGTAACGTAACACTCAAGCTCTAGGATATTGTTGAGGATGACCGTGGCGTCTGTGGTTTCACTTGCCCCATCCACAACAGGAGGAACTGAATACACACAAACAAAAATTATGGTCAGACACTACAGCATCTCCGGAATCGTAAACCAAACAATGCACGAATCAATGCATGTGTCTTTGAAATAATGTGTAACAAACTCACATAATGAAAACACATAGAGAGTTAATGAATGCCACATGCTTGGGTCACATCATCGGATACTGCCTCTACCATTGTTCATTAATCTCACTGAATCTTTTATTTTTTACCTTTTTGGACTTTTGTTGTTAACCAGTTTATAGGCTAATAAAACACTTTGCTGTCGATTTCCTGCAATCACATTCCAATGATGCAACACAAACGTGTACTGAGTGATTGCGGCGGTCTGTTGGATGCATGTATTAGGACCGTAATTGTGTCCAGATGCTCAGAAAATTAATGTGCAGGTCGAGACAAGATCTGTCTGGCTCATGCACACAAAAACACAAGACACCAAAGTTCCTGATTCGTGTGGATAGTGAAGGATGAGATGCCAGGAGATTTAAAAGTACCTTATGTTTTTTTATCTCCCTGGTCAGGTGGCTTCTCTTGACTTTTAATAGATCGCTACAAAAATGTAAATGTGTGTGCATATACCTAAGACACTGACGTCATATTTGATCTCCCTCTCTCCAGCAACGCTGGTAGCCACGCATACATATCGACCAGCATCAGATGGAAGCGCACTGAGGATTTCAAGTTTGCGGCCCAGCTCCAGAACACGCAGGTTCCCTCTAGCTGCCACCGGTGAACCATCCTTCAGCCAGGTCAGTGAGGGTGGAGGGTGACCTTCAGTCTCACACTCCAAAATCAGAGATTTACTGAGCACAACCTTCATGTCTGTGGGACCATTAGAACCAGCAGTGATGGAGGGAGGGACTGAATGACGGAAAAAAGGAAGAGCACACGTGAACAAGTGTTACTATTTCTAGGCAGATAGAATATAACTAAAAATGTACATTGATTATAGAAATTTACAGGCTCGGAAATGAAACGTTTTACACTTTTGAAAAGCTTACCCCAAACTTTTAATAGGTAGTATCAAGTAGTATAACAGTTTTGATTACTATTTATTCCTCTCTTGTAAAAATTATTTTTAATAACATAAAAAACAAAACGCTAAAGAGTGCTTTAGTATTTTTTTTGATTGTGAGAGTCCTCACCATAGACATCCAGCTCATAAACTTTCTCAGCGGTGCCCGCCACACTTGTGACTTTACAGGTGTACTGTCCAGCATCTGACACTTGAGCTCTTGAGATCTTGAGGAACTGCCCTCGGTCCACATACTGGGCCTGTCTGCTGGACAGAATGACCTCTCCGTTCTTGTACCATGTGATGGCAGGGAGTGGCACACCCCGAGCCTCACACTCCAGAGTTACCACATTACCAAGCAGAACTGTCACCTCAGTAGACATGTTTCCTCCCTTAATACTGGGTGGTACTGGTGAGTGGGTAGAATGGAAAGAAAAGAAATTTAGCATTTAGAATTTTTTATTCTTTTGTAATAAAACCTATAGTAAGACATTATGTACAAATAAAATTACCAAAGATACTGAGGTTAAAATCCTTGGACTGCTTTCCTGCTGCGTTGGTGGCACTACACTGGTATCGTGCCTGATCACCTAAACGTGAACTCTTTATCTTTAACTGCTGTCCTCTGTTTAAAACCTCAATATTGGGGTCACCCAAAAACACAGGCCTAAAACACAGAGTGAAAGAGACAGATAATGCTAATTCTCTTAGTATTTATTCAAAATATAAGAATCAGGAGTGAATTCACTGAAAATTAATTACGCCCCTCCAAGTATTTATTTGCATGCACTGTGTTGATTTAGCACCTGATTAACAAAAGGATTTAAGCAAATCAGGTAATGATGCAAACATCTAGCGGAGAATGCAATTTGCTATGGCAATAATTCCCAAACCTGTGCTGGGTTATGGAGGACGCCAAAACTTATTTACCTGCTTTGCATGAGTGGTAAAAGCACAACATTAATTGTTTTGGGCAGGTGTTTTGTGAAACTATGATAAGCCTAATTTGCTTAAAGATTAAGTAAAGATTTTTTGCGCATGTAACATAGACAACAAACTCACAGAACAGTGCTAATTCAGTGCATTTAGTGCCTGGTTAGACTGGGTTTTGGGTGGATAGTGAATTAAGATGCAAAAGAGGTGCAACTTTTTAGTGAATTCACCCCTTTGTTTTTTTCCTGATCAGATGTATAAAGTGTTCTTTACAAAGCTTTGTGGAGTAACTTACTTCCTGTCTTTGTACCACTGAATTGTGGGAAAGGGATCACCTTTGACCCTGCATTCCAGAATGATCTCCTGATTGAGCATGGCAGAGAGGTCACGTGACCCAACTGTCCCGATGATCGTAGGAGGAACTATGCGGAGGAAAACCATATAATAAGATGTAATACCAGCTTGTAAAAAGACAACATCCATAACACTAAATAAGTGGATATTATTACCAAATAACTTTAAATTAAACAAAATTTGTTGTAACATACCCAATACATCTAAGTAAAAGTTTCTCTCTGTGCTTCCAGCAATGTTGATGGCCTTGCAGGTGTAGCGTCCAGCATCTGCAACAGCTGCTTTAAGCAGCTTAAGAGTTTTGCCCTTCTGAAGAATCTGCACGTCAATGCTAGGAACCACCTGGTTAAATGATACAAACAGCTATTTGACAAATTATAAACAACAAAATTAAAAAATGTTATTTTACCTCTACCTATCAACCTCTTTTAAAAATATTGATCAGAATAAATCACTCCAAAATATCAGTCAATAGTAAAAGGCTATAATCATGTTTATCTGTGGGAAAAGAAAAATCCTAAGAAATATATGCTATTCCAACATTAATCTGTTATCAGCAGCCTCTGCTCTCCCTGCAGTGTGATTAGAGATTTCCTAATTGTTGACTTCATTCTGGAATTGATTCTCGTAAAGACACATTTATAAGAAGCACTGGGGTTTTTTATAACCTGTTCTTGGAGCTCAAACCCAATGATCCAAGGGAACTCATTTGTGATTAGCCTCATTGTAGGAAATGCCCCTTTTATTTCTCATTAGGCTTACTTGAACTGTTTTATGCACATTTAATTTGCACATTTAACAATGTGAATTGGCATACACAATGTGCTTAACATCCATAATGTGACATAATTCCAAACAGAAAATTGAGTGGGAAATAATGTAGGACTGGACTTGACTTTATCCTGGGGGAAGTGATTGGATTGGAACGTATTAGGCAACAATATACATTTATTACACCATTTTATTATTATATCATATTATTATTTATTATTTTTTTTATTTTATTATTATTATTTTTTCAATTATAGTCTTGGTTAGGTCTATAGTAAGAACTACAGTTCTTGGTTATGTCAGGAGAAAAGTAGCTTCAGAAGCAAAGATTTACTTATTTTTTTTCCCTAAACAAGCTTCTTTTACCTAAACATGCAGTGATTACACAGAACAAGACCATGTGATTTTCGGTGCATGTCATTGCACTGACCTTAACTCCATCTTTGTACCAGGTGATGACAGGTACAGGTGTGCCCGTGACATCACACACCAGGTTGGTTGGTTGATTCATCACTACAGAGACATTGGACAGCAGGCCATTGTCTCGAAAATCAGGTGGGACTGGATAAAGGGGAAGGAGGAAGCAGAGGAAGGTTGTGAAATGTGCTGAAAGAGAAACAATCTTAAGAAATGTTTTGGTAACACTTTAGTTTAGGGACCAATTCTCAAGAATCAGCAGAGCAGAGAGGACGAGAAGGCATGTAAGGGGTAACTAAATCACAAACATAAGAAGGGGCCATTCCATGTACAGCTTTATAAGTTAAAATAAGTGTTTTAAACTCAATACGTCATTGGACTGGAAGTCAGTGCAAATTACAAGGGACACCACTAATGTGCTGACCTGAGGATGTGCAAGAACACGTGCTGCTGAATCCTGAATGTATTGCAACCGTTTTATAGATTTTGCCAGTAGACCTATGTAAAGTGAATTACAGTAATCAATTCTTGAAGTGATAAATGTGTGGATGAGCCTTTCCACATCAGGTGTAGAAAGGAAAGGCCTAATCCTAGCAATATTTCTGAGATGATGAAATGCCGATTTTGTAACAATCTTAATGTGTGCCTCCAGTGTCAAGTGAACATCAAATATCACACCAAGGTTACGAGCTTGTAAAGACGACAGTACAGAGCTGTTGTCCAGTGTCAAATTAAAGTTCCTACATTTATAGATGGCTGCTTGTGTGCCAATAAGAAGAAAATCAGTCTTAGAGCTATTCAATTTTAAAAAGCTGTGATGCAAACATAATTTTATGTCCTGCAAACATTCAGAAAGGATTGTGGAACTGACTGTAACATCAGACTTTGAGCTGAAGTAAATTTTGGGTATAGTCAGAAATGATACCCAAGACCGTGTTTCCTAATGATTTGCCCCAGAGGAAATACTAAAAAGTACAGGACCCAAAACAGACCCCTGAGGAACACCATATTGGACCTGGCTGATGTCAGATTTGTTGTTTCCCAGAACAACAAACTGGGATCTATTTGTAAGGTAGGATCTGAAACATTCAAGCACAGTGCCAGAAATACCAAGCCAACTCTTAAAGGGGACATCGGATGCAAAATTCACTTTTACATGGTGTTTGAACTTAAATGTGTTGGCAGTGTGTGTACACAAAGACCCTATAATCATAAAAATCCATCCAGTGCTTTTTGACCGTTTTAGCATAGACCCGCCCTGAGTGAGCTGTAAACAGTCCACCATTGTTTCGACATCTACAGGAGTTTTGTTGTTGGATGTAAGAATGAACATAGCAGTCGTCATTTACTCCAGACATCTGAGCCGCTGAAGATGCAGTGGATTACTTTTGTTTTTGAAGGGAGTGCGCCCCCCGATCTACCTAAATACGTTTATATATGCGCAAATCATTTTACTCTAGACTGCGTTCTAAATGAGGAACGATTTAAGGCAGGTTTGGCAAAAAAGTTAAAACTCAAGGATGGATCAGTACCCACTACCTCTTCCTCAGAAGAGAGGGGTGGGGTGAGCAGAGCTCATTAGCATTTAAAGAGACATGCACCAAAATGGGTCGCTGTGAACAGAGCTGTTTTTGACAAGGTAAAAAGGGTGTTGTTTTACACTACTATTTAGGAATTTTAACCAAAGTATGTTGCAGACATTTCATGAAGACCCTAAAGAATCATACCAACTTGTGGAAAATGGGCATCCGATGTCCCCTTTAAGTCTATCAAGTAATATAGAGTGACACACTGTGTCAAATGCTGCACTCAGATCTAACAAAACCAAAATGGTATGGAGGTATATAGATGGTCTTAACTTTATCCACAAAAATAAATAAATTAAGAAACTTGTTACACTGCTGAATAGAATAGCATGTGGGTGACTTATTTAGTTTTAGAATTTTGTAAATAGTCTTAAAAATCTTGTTTGGATTTGCAGCACCATCACTTATAATGTGTGAATAGTATTCAGCTTTTGCCACCTTAAGGGCCTCACTGTACTGAATTAAATGTACAGTACATCATACATGAGCTTATGGACAGTTTAGCCAGATTTTTTTGTATTGCCGCTCAAGTTGCCTATTTTTAACCTTGAGTGCCCTAAGCTCATTTGTATACCAAAGGGATGATTTCATGAATGAGACAACAAGTTCCGTCCTAGGAGCAAGGATATCCAAGGTACATGATAAAATGGAATTGTAATGGTAAACAGTATTACTTGTTGGATGCTCTAAACTCAGACATGAAAAGCCATCAAAATCAATATTTTTTACATTTCTAAAACAATAAAGAGTTTATTGAGACAAAAGTCGTAGTTAATAGTCAGTTAACAGTGAAAAATGGACCTTAGAATAAAGTGTGACGAATGTTTTAAAATGCTGCACTAACCATTGACCTTAAGTTGGTATTTCTTCTCTGTTATACCAGCATCATTGACGGCCATGCAAGTGTACTCCCCATTATCCAGAGGGGACACTGAGGCCAGGATGAGAAGTGTGCCATCCTCCAAAATAGACACACCTGGCTCATTGCCTGTCAACTCCTGACCATTCCTAAACCACTTTATCACTGGCTCAGGAGTGCCTGCAACAGTAACGATTAATAAATATATGAAATATTCACAATATATTTGTGATATTGAATTAAGCAACATAGTGAATATCATAATAATTTAAATGCAATTTTAACCATTACATTTCCTCAAAATAGCAAAAATAGACCAGTTTCTTTCCTTCTTTTTTGCAACTTATTAGTACGACAGTGTTGTTTATTTCTATTTAACTCATATCCATGAATCACTGCAAAATATTTGAATGAACTGATTCAAAATTTTGATCAATAAAAAAAGAATTAAAATAAGGTTATAAAAACAGTATTTATTTGGAATAGAACTCTTTTGTAAAAGTCTTAACCATAATTTTTGCTAAATTTAATGCATCCTTGTTGAATAAAACTATTATTTTCTTTAAAAAATATTTTCAAATGGTAGTTTATGTAGGAAATACCTACTATATAATGCTGTATATAAATGACAATTATTGCATTTAATTCCTTAGTTATTATATTTAACCAGTGTTTTAGATATTATGTAAAATATTTTTTATTAAACACTTTCAGAGTCATTTCAGAGCAAATAAATACATTTCACATTGATTTGGTGTCACTTTTAGTTATAGTACAGTTATAGTAACAGATTTACACTGTTACTGGTGACCTTGATGTATGAATGGTGATTTCTTATGATTCAGGTGCAGGTTCACCTTTGGCAGGACAGGGGAAGGCAATCTGCTGGTTAGCCACTCTCTCCTGTAAGGGGCTATTGAAAGGGGGCTCAGAAACCTCCACCACAGGAGGGACTGTGGAAGGATAGAGACAATACATGGGATTTGTAGTTCATTTAAAGTCGGAATGGCTGTAATCACAATTGTAAATGCCAATATCTGTCTGACCTTGCACATGGAGCTGAATAGTGGCTTCATCTTGTCCAGCGATGTTGGAGGCCACACAGGTATAGACGCCCTCATCCATAAGTCCCACCTGATTCAGAGTCAGAGCTTCATCTGAGATCTTGTACTGAGACCCATCAAGTACAGTGGAGCCATCCTTCAGCCAGGACACAGAGGGTTCTGGGACTCCCTGTGTGACACAGGGCAGGTCTATGGCATGTCCCACCTGCACTTTCATGGCACGAGGACCTGCATGGATGCTGGGAGGAACTGAGAAGGTAAAATAAGAGAAAGGTGTATTGGGAGGAGAGTGAAGATGTACAGTATGTGTTAAATCTATGCTGTAATAATACCTTCTTTCATAACGTCATTTGGAGCTAATAAGGCATTGGTCATGCACAAAAATAGCAACCTGTCCTTATTTGCCCTTGGACGTTACTGAAAATTTTCTCACATTTTATTTTGCTGTTAATCTTCCAGATGAGACATTTGGTAGCGGTGATAAATCAAACAGCACATTCCCCTTTGCTGTAGCTCTCATTTCTCAGACTCATTTCTGCTAAAGTATCTGCTTACAGTCTTACGGAAAACTATAATCCAAGATTAAAATGACTAAGAGTTTAATTGTAGTCATCATAAATACCTCCATTCCAGTTTTCACTTGCAGATGTTTCTGAGTGTACTCTGAAAACAACTTGTGTTTATGAGACTCAATAATTAATATCACGCTTTGCTCTGAGTGACTAAGGCACAGCTGATCTCTCCTTCAGTACTTTCTCATACATTGCGTCAAGCCTGCTAAATCTCAAAAGTGGGTGTTAGGAGGTCAATGAACACCATTTGGCCTCTTAACCCCCATGTAAACACACTCACGTGCAGTCACTGCACAGCAAATAAACAGATATCTAAGTGTAATAAATATAAACATCTCTATCGGTGTTCATGCATCACAATACAGTTTATGTTAATTGCAGTTCATCTAAAAAAAAATTCTACTTTTCTAAAAACATCTAAAACCTTAAAAAAGATGAATATACCTGAGAAACAACACTGCACTGGACAGTAAGACTTGTGTTTTGAAAGTTTCATAATCTTTAATCCAGTTAAGTTTCTTACCCCATTGGTGGTCTTTGGTGTTTCTTCTTTTAATGATTAAAGCAAGCTTGTTTTAACAAAATATATATTTACATTTATTCATTTAGCAGACGCTTTTTTGCAAAGCGATTTACAATAGAGGAGCATAAGTAATTTGTCACAGAGCCAACAGTAGTTACAATATGCGCCGCCATGTTCAATAGAAACCTAGATCAGGACACATGCTAGAGCAGAAGTGAAATGCAGAGAAGCAAAATATATTTTTTAAATGTTTTGTTTTGCAAATACATTGATTAAGGGTTGTGGAGTGGTTTATCACATATATAAAGAGGTCTGTTAACAACCCAAATAGTTGATCTGTTATCTGTTTTCTGTCACCAATGGTGATATATTGCATATTATATGGTTATAGAAGTTTTATTTTTGGATTACTTGTCCCTTGTGCAGTTGTGCAAGAATAACGAAGCAGAAGATTCTACCATCATCAGTTACCCCTCTCAGAGCAGTTACATCATCTGTTTAAACAGAGAGTCAGTTTCCAGAACTTGCTGCTTTTACAATCATCTACTATTTACACAGTCATGCTGTGTCCGAAACTGCTCACTAAATCACTACTTCATCCTTCAGTACATAGTGAATGCCACATGTGAGTGTCTCAACTCACTCATTTACAAAGCATGTACAGGCACTACTGTGCATTGTGTATGATAATAGTCACGTCATGTCCTAAATGTGAAAAAACAAATACTTTTTTTTAAAAAGCATATGGATGTTTGAACACTAATTTGTGTCAGATATGGTAAAAAATGGTACCTGTCTGAACAAAGCCTCAGAGACACATTGATCATAGGATGGACTACCCAAAAAAAACAAATGACAAAATTATTTGGATGTGTCTGTCCTGGTAAACAGCATACCAGCATGTGTGAAATGTAAACATGTGGAGGTACTTACTTGTGTTGATTGTGGTGTGTGATGTGAAATTGACTATCAAATATGCAATAATCAGTCATTTAATGATGCTCATGCATCGTTGTTTTACATGCGGTTTTCTGACAAAATATTTATTTTATAGTTGTGGGTACAAGCAGAGCACTTGAAATCAACTCAGGATGTGTTGAACTGATTGAAGCCCAATGTCACCGCAAGACTGAGGCAAGATGATGCATTTAAACAGATGGGACCTGTATTTTAAGACCCCTGGGCTGATGTGTGCTCATATGAACTTCAATGGCATAAAACTGTTGCTGCTTTGATAAATTTCACATGTAAGCGTAAATTGCAAGAGCATCCAAGTAAATAAATGTGATCCGTTTCTCTTACCCAGCACACTGAGTTTGATCATCTGAGTGAAGTTTCCAGCTATGTTGGTAGCCACACAGAGGTACATGCCACTGTCCGTCACGCGTGTTTCTGTGATTCTCATGGAGCCTGATGGCAGCTGAATATGTCTGGTTACAATAGGTTACATACATTAAGGAACGAGAAGAAGAGCTGTTCTTTTACAGATGTGAAACCACACAGGTGCTCCTGGTTTACACAGAAGCTTCCAAAATGATACCTCCATTTACTTTTATGGTGAGCTGAGAAAGGAGAGTTTAATTAATGTGTAATTATAATCTGACTGCAGTCTTTCTGCCTTTAGGCTGTACAGTAAACCCTGTTTTTCAGCCCTTGAAAAACAATACAGAGAAGAGCAAGCTACTCACATACAAGCTTAATAGTGTTCAAAAGCATGTAAAATAAGATTTGATTCCATACACTAGTTGAAAAAGCATGCATGCAAGCTTTTTTTGTGCACATATCATGCTTGTTGACTTAATTTTCTGATGACTTCTAGTGACGCAAGTGTGAATAAGTGAGTGACCAACTAAATTATACTATTGTTTAAAAGTCTGAGGTCGATGTGAATTTTTCATGTTTTTAAAAAAGGTCTCTTATGCTCGCCAATGCTGCATTTATTTGATTAAAAAAATACAGTAAAAAAGGCAATATTGTGAAATATTATAACAATTTAAAATAACTTTTTTTTATTAAAATGTTTTTTATAATGTAATTTATTTCTGTGATGGCAAAGATGAATTATCAGCAGCCATTAGCCCAGTCTTCAGTGTCACATGATCCAAACACTTATGCTCAAAAGCATTTCTTATAATTATCAATTCTTTATATTTATCAATATTTATCGATTCTTTGATGAACAGAAATTTCAAAACAACATTTATTTGAAAAAACTTTTTGGTAACAATATACTGTAAAAGTCTTTACTGTCACTTTTGATTAATTTAATGCATCCTTGCTGAGTAAAAGATTTTTTAAAAATCTTACTGACCCCAAAGTTTTGAACAGTAGTATAACTGACTATGTATACATGCACAAGAATATTTTGATATGAATGTTCAGAATGTGGATCTGAATGTGAATGTGAATATCTGCATGATTATAGATTGAAGATGATTTTATTAAGCGTTTAGGAACTTCTTTTCATGCATAAGTACATCTCATAAATCAATCATAGTAACAATCAGGAAATCACTGTATGTTCACATTTATTATCATATGTATTCATTATAAATGAGGCTTTTACATAAGTGAAACTGATACCTATTAGAGAAGGGGGAGATGAGCTGCTTGTCTTTGGCCCAGGTGATGATGGGAGGAGGCATGCTCTCCACCTCACATGGCAGTGTGACATCATCACCCACTTTTACCGACATCTCCAACAGCTTGCTGTAGTTATTTTGCATCTCTGTTCCACCAACGCCGCTCAGCCTGGGCTTCACTACATGTTTACAAAGACATACAGTATGCAAGTACAGCAGGGTGAGATTGGAGGATGCACCAAACTAATAAACAGGAAACAAACAAATAAAGCACACACAGAAATAATGAAAACACAAGAATCAAAACCACAGAGACAGGTAAAACAGAACAGAGCAAGTAGATCAAGCTGCTCTAACCGTAGACGGTGAGTTGGACCTTCCTGGAGCTGTATCCAGCAGCGTTGGTGGCTGTGCACACAAACTCGCCAGACTCTTCACCGCTGGGGGAGACAATGTAAAGACTGCCATCCTCACCCAGAGAAAAGACAATGCCACTCAGATCCAGCAACTCTCCTCGCTGAGGAAACATTATCACACATACATATAGCAACATGAGGGTACAATGTAAGGCTGAAATGGTGAGACTGATAAATTACAGAGGACCTGCAATTTCAGTGTTTTTATGTAAATGTAAAATTTGAGAGTTCAAAAGATTAAATGAGCTCCTAACTAAATAATGTCATCAGAAAAGTTTTAGGATTTAAAAAAAAAAATCACTAACATTATGCTAATTGAAATAAAAAAAATATGAAATTACAATTAAAAATTACATTTAAAAAGAAAACACTATGCAATAACCAAAACCAAAGCATGATGGGCTCTGTGCAAGAATCAGTATTTTCTCTCAGAATCCCACTGTGTGAGCATGTGTGTGCCAAAGACAACATTTACCTTAGACCAAGTGATATCTGGTTTGGGGACTCCATGTGCACGACATGGCAGAGAAATGGGTGTCCCCTCAATGGTACTGAACACTTGAGGGCCATGCTGAATAGTGGGCATCACTGGATAGAAAAAATATGTTGAAACACTTTAGGATTTTTATTAAATAGAAAGTTCAAAAGAACAACATTTGAAATAGAAATATTTTGTAACATTATAAATGTATTTACTGTCACTTTTGATCAATTTAATATGTCTTACTGAATAAAAGCATTAATTTCTAAAAAAAAAAAAACTTTGAACAGTAGTGTATTTGAGTGTTTATGTTTTCGTTTTTCATCTTACCATAGACATTTAGTATAGTCGTACGGTTACTGGATCCCACCACGTTTTCGGCCAAACAGGTATACTGCCCCCCATCCTGCTGACTGACCCGTTCTATATGTAGACTACCATCACGTCTCACAGTCATATATGGACTTGATGTAACCTGACAAGTGGTCACACACATGCATACATTTAAATCACATTTAATCATTGTGATGTGGAATTACTTAAAGACAACATGAAATGCACAGGCCTCAGGGCCTTTGAGTTTGTATGTGTTAACTTACTAATCCATTGTCATGTAGCCAGTGTCTCTCAGGAAGGGGGTTTCCAGCAAGTAACACACAGGGGAGAGTGACCTGCTGGTCCTCTATCACACTGACCACTGTTGGATTCAGAGCTATCAAAGGAGACACTGCACACAAAATACACACATTAGGATGGTGATATAGTTTCATTGAAGTATTACAGAGATAAACAATACTGTTTAAAAGTTTGGAGTCAGTAAGATTTGTTTTTTTCAAAGAAAATAATACTTTTATTCAACAAGAATGCATTAAATTGATCAAAAGTGAAAGACATTTATACAAAAGATTTCTATTTCAAATAAATTCTGTTCTTTTGAACCGTCTATTCATCAAATGTTTTAAACATTGATAATTATAAGATTTTTTTCCTGAGAAGCAAATCAGCATATTAGAATGATTTCTGAAGGATCATGTGACATTAAAGACTGGGGTAATGGATGCTTAAAATTCAGACTTGCAGAATAAATTAAAATTTTAACTAATAATATTACAATTTTACTGTTTTTACTGTATTTTTGATCAAATAAATGCAGTCTTGGTGAGCATAAGCTTTTAAAACTTTTAAAAAATCTTACAGACTCCAAACTTTGAACAGTAGTGTTTATGAAAATGCTGCAGTTTCTGAAAGATAGTTTCAATATGTTAGTTTTAAAAAAGTCCACCCATTACATATGCCAAATTTAGCTATTCACACCAAAACCTGAGGTGCATCCTATGAACCTTTACCCTCAAGACGAGAAAACAGATTTTTAAATCATAATCCAAATTATTTTAGATGGGATTCTCCTGATTCAATCAGACAGAGGATGGATAAGTCTCCACTGGAAACACTGACACAGAAAACTCAGTGGACTGGCCACACCTCTGATGGTTTGCTTGTTAAATTTCCATGGATACCTTGGAATACACATAAAAAGTGTCACTGAGGTATTAGAGCTTAGCAGAGTAGAATTATAGGACGGCTGAGACACACTGCAAGACCACATTAGTGACCTTTATCTTCAACTTGGTGTTATGTTGTTTTTACAGGACCACAAAAAAACAGTCACTCCCTCACACACAGAGATACGCCTGCACTGGAGACACTTCTGATCTCAGTCTGTACTTCAATATGAAAAAACCAAATGACCCTTGATGAGGATTTTGCGATTATACTTAGACTTTGAAGCTTTCAGTGTTTATATGAGTCATAGTGTAAACTGTGGGGATCGAAAATGTGTTTCTTTTTGCCCTCTTTTTAAATATACACATTAGGTTATTTATTTAACCTATTAAACTACACAAATATGTACTCTGATATTATAGAGAAGGGGAAATTTTCTCATACGTTTCACTTATTTTAGCTAAAATCTGGCCTTATATCAGGCCAAATGATATTTTAAAGGGTTAGTTCACCCAAAAATGAAAATTCTGTCATTAATTACTCACCCTCATGTCGTTTCAAACCCGCAAGACCTTCGTTCATCTTCAGAACACAAATTCAGGTCTTACGGGTTTGAAACGACATGAGGGTGAGTAATTAATGACAGAATTTTCATTTTTGGGTGAACTAACCCTTTAAAGTTTCAGCAAAAACCTTGGAATGAGCCATTTTCTTAGATGCATGTAAAAGAGGGTAATTTTTTTGCCAGCCTCACATGTTGAAGCAGGCCAGTGCGGTAAGGACTCAACTGATTGACGTCATCCTGTGGGATCAGAACTCATAGAGTAGAACTTCACAGATGCTAGAAATGGACTGTGAGCCACTGCTGGGTCTCCAACTCTTTGATCAAAGACAAAAGTATGAAAGGATGCCTGAATTCCTTTGATTCTCTGAGGGCAAAGCTGAGTATTTGTGTATGTATTCTCAAAGGCATGCACGCATGCATGAGCTCCGTCGAACACATACAAATGCATTCATTTAACATCTACAATGTAATTAAACAACCTCAAATACATAAACGGAATCTAATAACCAAAGTATACACACTGCAATGCATTATGCATGTTTTAGTACTCACATCTGGTGTGGTATATCCCTCGCCACAGAGAATGAATTTGAACTTACTCTGGTTTTGGACTTCTATTATAACATCCTATCTCTCTTAACCAAAAACACATGTACCACTGAGCCTAATAATTTCAAATGGACTCAAACATCAAACTGAGCTTCTGAGCACCTTGCAAACTCAAGCTTATGGGCCTCAGGCCAAGAAAATGTACATGTGACTAAGATAAAGGAAGTGCAAAACAATTAATATCCCAGAGCAGCTTTTTCCCTCTAGTGACCTGCTGACAGACGGATCAGCATAAACATTAAACATATGCTGCAGTTATGACTGAACAGTTTTTTCAGATATCGTACCGAGTCCAGTAACAGTAACTTTGGCCTTGGCCTGGATTTTGCCAAAGTGGTTTTGAGCTTCACACACATAGGTGGTCTCATCCTCTATCCAGAGGCCTAAAAGGCAAAGGACAAAAAAAAATCTATTAAGAAATGCAACAAAAGAAAAATATTTACAGTTTTAATGCACAAAATGCTAAATTTAAAAAATAAAAAAATCTCTTTATTTAGGCATTTATTAAAAAAATGAATAAAGAAAACTGGTATTTTAAACAGGCCTAGAGAGAGTGAAAGTAAAAGGGAGACACTAACCGGTGATGAAAAGGTCCCCATTAGTTTTGTGAGTGACAGTACTGGGACCGCGATGCTGAGAGAAGAGTTGGACGTTGTCCTCTCGTCTCCATGAGAGTTGGGGTTTTGGGTGGCCTTGTGCATGACACGGCAAGGTGATGTTTGTGCCGATATCAGCAGACAGATCTGAAGGCTTTCGTGTGAACTGAGGAGCAGCTGTGGAATACAGAATAAAGAACAAAACAATAGTCTGATATATTTATTCATACAGTAGGGGTCTTCAATAGGCAGCTGAAGTCAAGTCAACTTCAATCAAAGCTAAAAGAAACTAAGGTTCATGTAAATGTTTCACAGGCCCTGCTACATTGAAATGCATTAAAAATATACAACCTTGTACATAATGATTAATGGTTATGCAATTTAATCAGAGGATTTTGGAAGTGGGGGAACCCTAATTCAAATGAAGGGTATGTAATATAGCCTTACAGCCCACGTCCAGAGTGATGTACCCCTGTGCTGAGCCAGCTGAGTTTATCGCCACACACGTATATTCTCCTGCATCTGTGTCCTGAGTCTGCTGAATGCTCAGAATGCCACGCTGAGGGTCCATACTTAAAACTGCAGATGGCTTCAACTGCACGTCACCTGAAGATCATACAGTACATTAGGGATGATGGTATCTATTAAAATGGAAAAATGACAGAAATGCGTAAATGACAGAAAGATGTCCACAAGTTAAGGAGCACACTAGCTGACCTTTGTACCACAGGATGTCCGGATATGGAACTCCCGTGACCCTGCACTCCAAAATAGTCATCTGTCCGAGACCGATCAGCAGGTCAGAGTGAGGGACTGTCACCTGTGGAGACTCTACAGAGAGGCAAAGATCACAGGAAACTTAATTAAAGACTAGCATATAACCACAGGGGTGGGACTGAATATGTCAAATGTCTCACTTATTTTAAGTTGTGAGAAGTTGAGCATTTGAGTAAAGTTGGTCACTATCTTAGACCTATAGTTTGGGATTTATTGCTTTCATTTAGTGGTGTTACGCAATTGTTCTCTGTACTGACCGATGTAGCTGACGATGGCAGCTTGAGTGTCTGTTCCTGCAACATTACTCGCCAAGCAGCCGTATGTCCCAGCATCCTTCAGCCACGCGTTCCTGATGACCAGTGTGCCATCAGGGGTCATTCTGTGCCTGGGTAAGAAGAGTACAACAGACTACAGTAAAAGCT
>NW_015544175.1:1952134-1978666 GCF_001515605.1 Sinocyclocheilus anshuiensis
GCCGATAATGAACATATCATTGTGTGCCCACACCACCATGGGTAAGGGGTAGCCTTTGGCTGAACACCTAATCCAAACTTCCTGACCAGTGCGGAACGTCTGGTTTTGTGGGTCAACAGTCACCACTGGTGGTTCTAGCATGAAAGAAGTCGATCATGATGATTGGTAACAGAACACCATAGCAGCTGCTGTGTAAATGTACCGTGGCAACAAATTTTGTACAAACAAACACAGCTGAAATTTACTAAAGCAGTGAATCTCAACCAGGGGACCAGGGTCCACTATAGGGCCTCAGCAAACTTCCAAGGGGGTCTAAAGATGACTTCATTTAAAGGAGACATCGGATGCAAAATTCACTTATATATGGTATTTAGATAAAAATTTCATTTTTTTGAATCCCCAAAAAACCTAAACAGTCTCAATTATCAAGCCGTTGTGATTTTCTGAGGAGTATGACGTCATACTGCCCAGGCCCCACCCATGACCGCGGACAGACTGTCCCGTATTAGCATATTTCCGCCCTCAGACAGTTGTACACTGTCCGCCGTTTTCTCCGCGCTCGAGCAGCTGTAGCGACATGTCTTGTAAGCAATGCTGTTTTTTTGTAGTTGGATGTAAAAAAGTCTTCAATTTCTCCTGACATCAGAGCCACTGAGGACACAGTGGATTAGTTTTGTTTTTGATGGTAACAAGCCACCGATTACACAAAAAACTGAAGAGAGGGGTGGGGTGAGCTCATTATCATTTAAAGAGACATGCACGGAAATGGGTCACTGTGAACAGAGCTGTTTTTGACAAGGTAAAAAGGGTGTTTTTTTTACATGACCACTGAGAAATTTTAACCAAAGTACAGTATGTTGCAGACATTTCATGAAGACCCTAAAGAATCATACCAACTTGTGGAAAATGTGAATTCAATGTCCCTTTAAAATGTGCCAAAACAACTAAGACATTTCTTATTATAATTCATTTTTTGTCTTTGAAAAACCAGGATTACCACAGATTTGAAAAAACCTGTATTTAACCTTATTATAAAACTGTGATTTCTAGGTCAGGAAACATCATGATAATGAATAAAATTTTATGTCCATGGGATTTTTTATAATGAATAGACATTTTTACATTTAAAATATTTTATCGGGTATAAATTAAAAATAGATTTGTAAAAAATCCTTATCCTTTATGCCTATTCAATAAATCAATAAAAACTGGAAAAGTCACAGGGCATTAAAAAAATTGTTGTGAACAGTGGAGGGCCTTAGTGTCAAAAAGGTTGAGAACCACCACTAAAGGTTGAGAATTGTACTGAAGGAAATTTATTATTTATTTGCCAGGTCATATTTGACCCATCAAATGGTCGGATGAGATTTACAAATACCTCATACAATTACATTCATCAACAGATATTTAGTCATTAGTCCAATCTTAACTTTATAGATGTGTTTGTAAAGAACATAACTGCATCTAATGTTCACATGTGGTCTCCACAATACCCATTTAAAACTGTCCTGCTTTATACCCATGATATGATTCTAGACCCAGCCAAACACATTTCACAGCAATTCTCCTATCATTCCTTCTTCTTTTTTACAGAAACACTAAAGTGGGATTATTGGTTCCAGATTCTCTTAGCTGCTGAAGCTGAGCATGCTCTTGATCAATTCATGATGTTCAGCCCCTGCTGAATGAGTGTTTTATCACTGCTGAAGCCAATCTCATGTGTGTCTCCACTGTTCTCTGACCTCCAGTCCCATATCCCAGCAGAGCAGGATGTGTAACATCATGGCCAGAGACAGGAAATGCACACAATAGCTCTGTTCCAAAACCTAGTAAGTTGCCTACATAGACAGCTGCTTTCTAAGACAGCGTCCTAACTTAAATGGCAGCATAAGTGATTTAATTTAGAACGCACTACATAGGCAGCTTTCAAATAACGCAGGGGAGAATCGACTGCGTTTATTTATAATCAACATTTCTCTCACCTTGTCCACCACCTTGAATTTATTTTTAAACTGACCTTGACACAATGACTTCTAGGATTGCCTTCTCGATTAAGAATACATGCAATGTTGCCTTAGAGTAAAAGGTATCTTAGCTAAAATGAGATATCTCAGTAGGCAGAATAATGGAGTTGCCTACCTTTTGTAACAGGATAAAATACTGCTTCTGTATGCAGCTCACCAAGTTTTGGAACAGAGCAAGTCACTGCTTAAGTGCTTGAGTATCAGTAACATGACTAACATACATAATGGTAACAGAGCCTTCCAGGTTGTCTACTGTATTTCAAATGGAAAGCTTGACTGGAATGAGTGACGTAATTTCCAGAACCCTACTTTGTCATGATTAAATTGTGAGTATGTTGTACACGGGAGAGCCAGTGTATGCTGCATGCTCGAGCGGTTAAAGCATTGCTGTAAAGAGGTCACTTTGTGTCTAGTAGTAAAGCTGTAATTATCCCAGGTCTTACTCACTAAATTGTACTCTAATAGACTTGGTCTGCCAAAAGGCTCGGTTTTAACAACACCTCTTCATCTACACTTCTTTGCCTGAGGTTACTCTAATTCAAATCATTACAAATAGTTAAATATGTTTCTCTACAGTTTAAGCAAATTGAATGCCTACAGATCTGGTATAAAGATTAAGACACATTTTTAGCGCGCAGATTCTGAGGCAGCACGGTCAATCTGGACACTTAAATAAGGACACTTAATGTGAATAGTGCAACTGCAGTAGATTGCAACAGTTGTTGCTATTTTTATAGTTAAATTTTTGTAGTAACATGAAATGGTTTTCTAATGTAAATAAACAAACAAACAAATAAAAAAATACTTGCAAATATATTGACTCTTTAATCTACTTAATCAGTTGCAGGAAAAGGAAGATCGCTGGAGGAAAAGTTTCACACTAAAGTTTCACTAAGGGTCTGTAAAGTTCTAGATATTCTTTGGTTCTCCGGACCCTCTGAACACAGAGATGTACATCTGACAGGGACTGAGGCTGTAAACAGTGTGTGAGGACAGTGCTGGTCAAAGTAATGTTGTGTAAAGGATTAGGGCAGATGACTCTTTGGACTGGACAGGTATCACTGTGTCAGCAGTCCCACTTCAAAAGGGCCCATAATGACTAGGACAGCACAGGAATCCCAGCAGGTGGTGATTACACACAACAACACACAGACACACACACATATACATGCACTTTGTCAGTACAACAGTGACAGCTGTTTAAAAAGCCAAAGACTGGCACAAAAAAATTGAAGTGGCTTAAAGTGTAGCAGCAGGACAAAAATAGAGGGTAAGGGAAAAGGAAGCAGAGATTTATAGAGAAGGAATGAGACAGAGAAAAACAGACAGAGAGAGATTGTCAGAAACTGTCTATATATTTTCTACATACAGTGGGTACGGAAAGTATTCAGACCCCCTTAAATTTTTCACTCTTTGTTATATTGCAGCCATTTGCTAAAATCATTTAAGTTAATTTTTTTTCTTCATTAATGTACATTTAAGGGGGTCTGAATACTTTCCGTACCCACTGTATAATATAATATACCAAATTATAAAAATGCCTTAATTATTTCCACATCATTTAAATATTAATTATTAGTTTGGTCATTTTAAAACTTCATTTTATTTAATTTTGTATCATTTTAAAATGGTGTGTATATGTATGTAAATGTGTATGCACTATAATAAATGCTTTGTTTGGTAAAGCATTTTTTACAGTGTCTATAAAGCTACTTTACAGAATCTTGAGAGAAGAAGACAGAAAAAAATGACACAGACGCAAGAAAATAAACCTAAAGGGAGACAGAAATGAGACAGGGCAGAAACAGGGACAGAGAAAATTTAAGTGGGATGCAGGGAAAACCCGTTCCTCAGGTCTTGGGAAAGAATGTTATGGAAAACTAAGAGACTCATCACTCAACAATGAGGTAAAATTATACAGTTAATGTCACTCCCGCTCTCCTGCAAATAAAACTCAAGTCCGGCCCTGCTGGGGCCCTCAGGGGCTTGACACATTTCATCATCATCAAGGACAATATCAAGTCACATCTATCTATCAATATTACCTCCAAACTCCATATTTTTAAATCAAAACAGCTTTTTCTAATTCATTACAACAGAGCATGACTAATAAAAAATTGCCTCAGTATGAGAAACAGCAGACTAGTGTTGATTCTGTAAGCGATATGCAACAAAATACTTCATGACCTCTTAGAAACTCAGCTCAATGTCTTTTTCATGTATATGTTTGGTTGGGTGTTATGAGAGGCTTCCTTAGAAAAATGCAAGACACAGGGCAGTGGAAAAAATAAAATAAATAAGCAAGGTCTTTTAAAATGCAGTGTCATGTTAGACACAACAAAAGATGCGAGGTGTGAGTAAAATGGCCAAACATGTCCATCTAGTGTATGTTTATGTAGAAAGAAAATTGAAACGCAGCGCAGTGCAATGCAAAAACGTGTTTTGTGTGAACAATCCATTATACCTCAGTTCTGTTTTGTTCTGTTACAAAAGCCATTTCTCTTCTCATTTGTGATCTCATTTGTCATTTTTCTTTCGCACGAAATGGCTATTTTCCCCAATGAGAGAAAGCAAAGTGATTTGCCAGGGTTGTGTACTGTCGGAGGAAATCTTCTTAATTAAGTGTAAGAGAGGGGTTTAGAGCCTGTTTCAATGGAAACTGCAGGATCGCAAACAGTGAGCAAGACCAGCATAAATCACTTTCACAAGTGCTATAAAATATTACAGTGAAATATTACAGCAAGGCTGCAGTGAAAACAGATCTTGTGCTAGAGAGAAGTGGAAGAGTGAGCTGCCAAGAGCCCTGTGGTATGGATTTTTCTATGCATGTATTAAAAGTCCGAAGAGCTCTTAGCCGTTTAAACACACCTAGTGGACAAAGAACGTGACTGTTTAATAAAACTATGAACTGCTCATCTTTGGGTCAATAATAACTAGAGTCCGACCGATATGGGTTTTTTGGGGCCGATACCGATATTAGGAAATAAAAAAAAGCCGATACCGATATATCGGCCGATATTCTTTGTGTATATTATAGTACAATACCAGTCAAAATTTTGACACTGCGTTACAATGTGCTATTCTATGACATTAGTGGTGTAATTTACACTATTTACTTTAATTAATTTGAATGAGAAACAACGAGAAACAGGTGAATAAAGACTGACAGTCAATGTTTAATGTTATTTTAACATTTTTCATTATTTGAAAAAAAATAAAAATAAAGAAATATATATATATATATTTTAAGTATGTTAAAATATATTTTAACGGGGCATGTTGTCACATTTCACTTCCAGTTTTTGAGGGTAAATAAAGAAAAACGTATACACTGTAATTATGAACCAAAGTGACATTTGTACTAGACAAGTGTGAAATTACTGTGGATGAAAAAATTAGATAATATCGGCAAAACGATATATCGGTCGGGCTCTAATAATAACAACTAGAATTATTAATTCTACATTTAGAATGAGTAAAATAAAATGTTCATTGTGATTATAATCACAATATTGCACTGGCAGAATAAATGCACAAGAAATAAACTGTTCTTCTTATGCTTAGCAAACCTTTCATTACCTAATTAATATTCATTAGCCAAACTGGTAAGGTATATAATATGCCCTCCCTTTTTCATTCCCATACACTTATGCCCTTAAATGTGGTAAAACTGTTGCAATCATTCACACTTTATCAAAAACACTAAAAATCACACAGATACACTTACCTTGCACACTGAGGTACACACGAGAAGCAGAGACTCCACCCTCATTGGCTGCGATGCAGGTGTACCAACCGACATCATCAGGAGTGACTCGCTGGATTTCCAAGGATAGGTTGGCGGTGACACGTATCCGATGGTCCAATCTGGCATCCACGTCCCCTCGCTGCCAAGTCAGGTTAAAGCGCACCGTGCTGGCAACTAGACACGTCAGAATGACATTTGAACCGGGAGACACAGTCGCATTGGAGGGCACCGTGATAGCTGGAGGAGGCTCTGCACAAATACACAGTCAAGAAAGTGTGATGATAAACCTGTTTATCCCAGAGCAACTGAATTCAACAGTCTAATTTGTAACAGTTCACCTTCATTAATTGTTTTTGTCTGTGAGTTCTCATAAGGTCTTTGGATGTCTGTGAACTTTACAGATCTGAGAGTCTGTGCAATGAGTCTGAAATGCGAAGGGAAATGGGGAGGGTGTTGACAGATGTGTGGATTAGGGCATAAGTGGGGAATTTATACAGGAAGACACATACATTTCATAAGGGAGGTTTTTCCTGTCACTCCTGCTAATCATGTCACTGGCCCAGCGACAGCACAGTCAGGGAACAGCTCAGAAAATGGGACAGGGATAAACCTGTGGTCAACAATGAACCTATACGTGAAACATAAGTTCTAGGTGACCATTCCACGTGAATGGGATCTTAATCCCAGACTCTAAAGTAACCCTGGGTGTTTTTAAGGCAGTATCTCACCATAAAGCCAAGACAGCAGAGAGGAGCCGGAAGACAGGAAGTGAGGCTATTTGTCCAAGAAGTTTGTGTAATCACGGTCTGGGACAGTGTGGTGTTTGGTTTCCAAAACCACACTGCCATGAGGATACAGTCCTGTTTATTTTTGCAGCCCTTGTGCAATACAAAACCAAACATTGAAATATTTCTCTCTTATTGAAATGTTAGGTAATAAAAATTCTGATCTGTCTTCCAAGAACAAAATCTCATATCAAAATCTAATTACAGTGATATGAGAATATTAGCCGTGTCTCAAAATTAAATGCGTAAATGTTTAGCATGAAATTTCGGTCAAATTTTGCTTTGAGATTTGTCTGTTTAGATCAAAGTGAGAAATAAAAAAACGGCAGACAGACTGAATGAAAATGCAAATTAACTCTCTAACAGTAGGTGGCACTTAAGGAAAAGCAGAAATACCCCCATTTACCCTGGTACACCAAGCGCTGTGCAACCTTCTGTTTCTGATGCCCGCTTGTCACAAAGAATATAGGAAGTCAAACAGTATTTACATGCTTTCAAACAGCCATTTAGATTTCTGTATTCGCTATGGTGTTTATCAAACAACACCAAATACAAGACTAGTTTAGCAAAGACTGTTGCTTAGCAAAATAGACTGTTCGTGAGTGCCACCAAGTTGTAGTTATGCAGGAGCAGCAGCTCTGGGCATATGACCAAAAATGGTGTTATTGGTCGGCCAGTTTTCTTTGCAGTGTGATGGAAAAGAGATTAGAACTTTTCTACATAAAAAAAAAAAAAAAACTGCATTAACATCTTGCAAATGTTTGTGCTTGTCTGAACATATTCAAATATGTAACGCACCAAATTTTTGCACCAAATAATCACCTTGATGTGAACAGACCTTAAAGGTGGGGTAAGCGATTTCTGGTAGCCAATGTTGACATTTGAAATCACCAAAACAAACTTGAGTTCTCTCCAGCGCTGGAAAGCTGATCCGATATTTACACGGGTCCTACTTCTTGCCTTATTGCCTTAAGCCTTATTTTGTTCCACAGACGTTTTCCTCTTTTGTTTTTTATCCGCCATCTCTATCTTTCTGTCGCTTGGCTCGCTAATGTCCGTCCCGTGCACTGAACGCTCTCTCCTCCACATCATGAGTAGACATGCCCCTTACTGCTGATTGGCTACAAGTTTGTTTTGCTATTCGGCCCGAATCAGTTTTCTAAAGCGTTTTTGAATAATCGCTTACCCCACCTTTAACAGTCACATTTGCTTGAGTCCATCATGCCCAAAAATGCTATGTACAGTAGGCAGCTCATTAGGTTTTGAGACACTGCATCAAATTAATTTATCTTAAATTTATTCAAGTTAAACTAAATCGACTTAAATTTATTATTCATTTATATTGAATTATATTAGTTTAATATTATTTAAGTTGAAATGACATATAGCCAATCTGATTATACTTTAAATCTTAAGGCAGCACCTGAACTTAAGTTTTTAAGTTGAAAGAGGTGGACATTTTTTTTCTACAATGTATTAATCTTCTACTGCTGTAATTCAAATAACTAAAAATGTTTAAGCTGAACTGTGACATTTTTGTGCCACTAGCATCACCAAACTGAATTGCAAAAATAATGATCATTTCCTGAACTCAAAACCACACTCACTCACTCACACGCATGAGATTTTTCATGGGCAACACATGTCTGTTACTCAGAGCATGAAATAAAACCAAAGACTATAATGGGCCATTTCATCTGAGGAATCCAGTGCTTTTCTCCACTTTGGGTGAAATGGGGGCAGAGTTTTGGACCAATGCTTATATCAGAGCCGATCACACTGGGATTCTGGCTGGGTAGATTGAACTCACACAAATGTAAGTGGACTCACAAGAAAATATGAGAGAGACATTCTAGGAATGTCAGATGTCGGACATCTCAATAATTTGCCTCATATGTATTCCTCATATGTTATCTATTATGCACCAGTGCATAAGGTTGAAATGCCTGACCTTTCAGTCATGCACAGGCAGCATGCTTCAGTGCTCTTCTAATGGTGGGCATCTCTCTGAGTCTTTGCAAACTTTGAATAACAGAACTCATTCATGTCAACTTCGTTATAGTGTATCTTACCATGTCTGCTAATGTTACTGATAATAACAGGCTATAATGTAGTAGAAAATGAAAGGTGACATTCTAACCAGAAACATCAAGGAAGGTTTGAGCCCGTCCTGTTCCGGCACTGCTGATGGCAATGCACTCATAAAAGCCCTCGTCTTTCAGGGATACCTGAGGGATTCCCCATGATGCATTAGCAGACTCCCTAAAGAGATGATAAAAATGTAGAGCCATATAAAATAAATCCTTTCCCGAATAAACACAAAAGATTTAAAAGAAAGATTGCAAAGATTTAAATGATTAGGCTATCAGCATTGGGCCCTTGAGCACATGATTAAAAGAGCCTGTAAAAGTGACCTAGTAACTAAGTATTCAGAAAAGATCCACTAAATTGAGCTTTGCTATTACAAGGATACATTATGTCTTAAAATGCATTAAAACAGAAACTTGTTATTTCACAATATTACTATTTTTACTTTTTTTTTTTTTTTTATTCTTAAAAGAAAAATTCAAGAATGCAGTCTTGGTGAGCATAAGAGACTTTTTTGAAAAACTTACAAAAAATAAAAAATACAAAATTTTTACAGACCCCAAGCTTTGGAATGATAGTGTAGGTCACACTGCACAACATGTCGACTACATTAGCACTACCTGAAGAGTTGGTCCACACCCAGGCGTAGTTCCTCCCTGGTGAAACGCACAGTATAGGGGATCAGGCTATCCACAAAGCACATAATACTCCCCTTCTGCAGGTAGTAACCAGGGGTATGAGTGGGCATGCTTACTTTGGGTGCTTCTAAAAAATAAGAACAAAACACACTAGTAACATATAGTAAAATACAAAGAAAAAACACTTATATGATACTTGGATTGACTATTCTGTGGTTTTATCTATCTACACTAATCTGACCTGGCACAATGCTGGAGTAGGAGACACTGGACACTCTTTGGAAGACAAAACCATCATGGTCATAGCCAGTGACTAGCAGGAAGAAGGCCTCTTTGGGCGGAATAAACTCAGTGATGTTCCAAATGCCATAAGGGCGTCGGTCAGGGAAGTAGCGGATGGGCAGCGTCTTCATTACATCACCAGTGATGCTCAAGAGTTCCAGACGATCAGCACGAGCAGGAGGGGAGAGTCCAGTGGTGTTCAGCAGTATAAATGTAGGGATTCCTGTGAGTGTGTGTGTGTGTGTGTGTGTGTGTGTGTGTTTGTGGGAAAGAGCATGGAGGTTAGAAAGGTTAACCAAAACATGTTTAAAATGTACACAGTACACAGCCACTATGTTGACCTCATAAATTTGACAGTGTGTGTGGTCCAGACAGAAACACAAGTTTGGGGTCAGTAAGATTTATTTATTTATTTTATTTTTTTTCAGCAAGGACACATAAGGTTTTTAAGAAGGACACAGAAGTTTTTTTTTAAATAAATGCTGTTCTTTTGACCTTTATATTAATCAAAGAATCCTGAAAAAATGTATCACAGTTTCCACAAAAATATTAAGCAGCACAACTGGTTTCAACACTGACAATAAAAAGAAATGTTTCTTGAAAACTAAATCAGCATATCAGAATGATTTCTGAAGGATCATGTCACACCGAAGACTGGAGTAATGGCTGCTGAAAATTCAGCTTTGCCATCACAGGAATAAATTACATTTTTAAAGTATTTAAATTATTTTAAATTGTAATAATATTTCACAATATTAATCCTGTTTTAACTGCATTTTGTGCCTTCTGTTACTTCAAACTCCTTGAACACTAACTCACCTTGGACTGGCCTGCTGGATGTCATTTTAAAGTCCAATGTTTGCCTTCGGGAAAAGCCTGCTCGGAAATCGATGGTGCTGAGGCCCGATATACGGACTGAGTGCCTTCCCTCACTGGACGTCTGAGGTTAAATTGACAACAACACAAAAAAGTAAACAAATAGAAAGTTATTTGTATTTGTTAAGATAACAGCATTCAATTGTAATGACACAACTTGTTTTTCATAGCATGTTGCACGGAAGAAGCACAACAAAACTAATTTATGATGACAGTCGGCTCAAGATCCACAGATACAGCACACTTGAAATTCTCGAACATTAAGAATGACTCGCTTTCTTTCTTCGCTTTTGGCAGATGGAACAGTCCAAGTCATTTAAACATGATCCCTGCCGTTTTGCGCTGCCCTTTATGACTATTTTGGTGCTGAGGGTCTGGCATACGCTTGATGCTGTCTGCAGCTCAGTGCTCCAGGGCAAACCATGACAACCCATCCTCTGCTTGCATTCTTTTATAATTACAACCATCCTAAAGAATTACCATGGGCCATGAAGCACTGCATGATATGACGCCAAGAATGATGAGAAGATCCTGAAGGATTCCTCTGAGAGATGTTGAGGAGAGAGAAGGAAAGACAAGGGATATGGGGATAAAGGGGCATTTAACAGATTCAAGGGAAAGACCTTCGTAGAGCAATTTACAGAAGATTAAGATTAGATTATATCCATTCATCCTGAGGTTTTAAAGCCCATCTTGAACTAGCCCTGCCAAGCAAAATTCAGGCCAAACATTCACTAATCCAAACTAAAACAACTCAGAGGCAGAAAACCCAGTCAGACGCCACCATAACACGGGAACACTCAGAGACAGTGGTCACAATCTGCATGCTTTCTGACAAACACTGGCATTATTTAAACACATTAATTAAAGTTGTACTGGGGAAAATAAATTTTTTCTGTCAAAAATAAAAGAGTTTTTCTGTCTCAGTTCATGTTCTTGTAAGAGATGGGCCATCTGAGCATTTATGTTTATAAATGCACTGATGGTCAGGAGAGAATTAAAAGTGATTCTGTTAACGATACAAAAGGTTTAATAAATACTAGGGATGCACCGATACCACTTTTTCCAGTACGCGCCCGATACCGATACTTTTATTTTTGGTACTTGCCGATACCGAGTACCGATACCAATATTTTATTGCATTTGTAAATTTTTATAATATTGGGTACAGAAACCAAAAGAGTATATATAATGTTAGTTGGTTAACTTCATTTATCAAATAGATACAGTCAAACCAAAATTTATTCAGACACCTTCAACATTTCTCACATTATCACAGTTTATTCGCTATAGTTTAGAAAATGGTAATAAAATATAACAAGAACTCAAAGTTAAACTGTGTCAGAACAAATTCAGCTTGATAATGTTAGATAACTTTGATAGAAAGGTATGTAGCCTAATGGATTACAATCAACCAAAAAATTAGACAGCTGTTAGTATGACAGTATTTACACAACTATCAATACTTAGTCGGGCAACCCTTAGATCCACTCAGCGTACTTTGTTTATCAGCTTGCGCACATCAGCTATACAGACGTTAATACTGAAAGTTTAACATTATATTCATTGCATACATATACTTCGTAGACATCCTTAATCTCTTATAACTCCATTCTGCTGTCTGTTGTTCTGTTGTTGGTGTTTCTTTGTTTGAATATGGCACTTATCACATGCTGTGTGGTATCGGCGTTTGGTATCGGGGCATTTTAACGAGTACGAGTACGAGTACAGGAGACCAGTATCGGGCCCGATACCGATACCAGTATCGGTATCGGTGCATCCCTAATAAATACAAAGTTGGAGAAGATGTGGAAAACGGAGCATTAGGGGATTAAAGAAATTTTGGCCATTGTTTTCTATGCTATTTACATGCAACAGAACAATTTACATAGCCAAAGTATAAAAAAAACTTCATACTCAGGTGACAAGTGGTACATAACCTACTCTGAACATAGAAATGAATTACTATCAGATTACTTTTTGAGGTAATGATGTAAGGGACTACAATACTCTTTAACTTTTAGTAAACCCATTAAAGTTACTGTTCATATAGAAATATAATTTTTTGTGTTTCATACAGGATTACAGTTAATTATGGTAATAATTTTTAAAACTTTAAATTTTTTAAAAATTTGATATCCAACAATGAGATGTCTGCACTCCCTTGTAGCTTCAAAGTTTTATAATAGATATACACTACAGTTTGGGGTAATTTTTTTTTTTTAAAGAAATTACTTTTATTCACCAATGAGGCATTAATTGAATCTAGAGTGACAATAAAGACCTATACATTGTTACATCAAATTCTATTTCAATTAATTAAGCAGCACAACTGTTTTCAACATTGATAAGAAATGTTTCTTGAGCAGCGAATCAGCTTATTAGAATAATTTCTGAAGAATTCTGTAACACTGAAGACTAGAGTAATGGCTGCTAATAATTTAGCTTTGTCATCACAGGAATAAATTACATTTTAAAATATATTAAAATAAAAAAAATAATAATTTGTAATAATAGTCCACAATATACAGTTTTTACTCTATTTTTAATTAAATAAATGCAGCCTTGGTGAGTGTAAGAGACCACCCCTAAACTTTTGAACAGTAGTGTAAATAATAAAAAAATTTAACACTCCATTCTATCTGAGCATAGCTGAAATAAACCTGTTTTGTCACGGGATACATAATAGTCTAAAAGAAATTCTTTCACCACACAACCTTGGCCTTGAGTACCTATCCATCACTCTGCGATCTGTCCTTATTCTGAGGAGATAAAACAGACTTAAAGAAATAACTTAACCTTTCTGGAAAACCACCAGTTATAGTTAAATCACCTACACTGACACAAAAGACCTGTGAAATGTGTATGTGCATCTTCGTCTACAATAAACTAGTTCATCACCTTTATGGTCCACATTCCTGGCGCTGGGTCTTTGAGGTTGAGGACTTTGGCAGAGTTAGGGATGTGAAGGAGCTCAGACAGACCCTCCTTAATCCCGATAAGTTTTCCTAGAAGCACAAGATGTACATGCTTCAGTTCTACATCAGTCTACACTATGTGTTGGTTCTGGGATACTGTAATCAGATTACAGAGGACAAAGATGTTCTCCTTACCCTGAGAATTTCGGATCTCAATATTTGGTGCGGGACCGCTTAAAGCAACAGTCACTTCCTTCAGGCTAGGGTCAAAGGGGATCTGCCAGGTGTTTGAAAGCCCATTTTGATGATCAGTCGAGAGCAAGTGAACCTTAGAGGACTGCACTGCCTCCTCTACCCATTTCAACACCTGCAGTGAAAAGATAAAAAAGTCCATCAAAATAACTGATGGATATATAATGCTGTTTTTGATTATTTGGTAGGGTCACACAGAAAACGGAACATAGAACACAGAACACAGAACATAGAAACAATGGGAGGTCTGAACGCCGGGCGCTAATCAAACAAACGCGGAAAAGGTAAAGGGGTGACGGAGGAGCTTCAGTAGAACAACAGTGAACTGCGGTCAGATGAGATGTTGTCAGGCCATATGTCAGTAAAAAATAATTTTCCTGTCCTGTCAGCCATTATACTGTGCTCGTAGCACGTGCTCTTTAATTGCATGCACAAATGCAATGGCAGAGCTTTATATCATTTCATATTAAAGCACAAAAGAAACTACAAGCATGCAAAGTCATAGTTATATCATCAGTTAAGTCATGAAGTAACCAAAAAGGCGATTAATGCTGCCTTAAAACTGTGCATGTAAGTATTTGTTACATATGAGTGGTTTTCAAAACTGTCCTGGAGTCTCCCTCATCTAACACACCCGATTCAACTCGTCAGCACATTATTAGGGACTTTAAAGGGGTCATATGATGCGATTTCAAGTTTTCCTTTCTCTTTGAAGTGTTACAAGCTCTTGGTGCATAAAGAAGATCTGTAAAGTTGTAAAGACTAAAGTCTCAAATCCAAAGAGATATTCTTTATAAAAGTTAAGAGTCTACCTCGCGTACCTAAAACGGCTCGTTCTAACACGCCCCCACATGTCTACGTCCAGATGCTCTGTGATTTCAGGACACTCTGCTCCAGATAAACCCGCTGCTATGTGAAGAGGATACAGACCCTTTTGCTGACATGAACACAAAAAGAAATAAAAATGACCAAATAGATGCCTTGCTGTCAATATTTTATTAAAATTTAGTGATTAGTAGTTGGTCAGCAAGAATCTTTTATTATATTTTTTAAATATTTGTATTATTGTTTTATAGTGTCATTTTAAATGTATTGTCAATATTTACACATTACTAATATTAATGAAATTAAATCTTTGAAGATTCAATTATTATTTATTAACTTAATTAAAGATTATATGGTTGTCAAAATGTATGCATTAAATGAAATGAAATGAAATGAAATTAAATTAAATTAAACGTACCTCTGGAAGTAGAGGTATGTCTGTACGAGCACCACACTCCAATAGAAGACGGACGCCCTTGACATGGGCAGCTTTGATAGCCAGGAAGATGATGGGCATGGGGATGGTAGAGGCGTTCGGGTCTGCTCCTCTCTCCAACAGAAGCTTAATTGTAGTCCATCGATTCCTGTGTCTGTCAGACCAGACAATCTCCAATTACAAAGCAACAACTTTCCAAATAATAGCATGACCAAACAATAACATGCCCATCATATTTCATGCCAATTTTTTTTAAATCTCATTCTCATTGCTGAAATGAAAATATATATTAGTGCTGTCAAAATTAGCGCATTAACACAGGCGATTAATTTTTCCACTTTAGCGGTGTTACAAATATTTAACACAGTTAACACAGGGGCGGAGCTGGCCACCCCACTAACAGCTTCCACTTCTGTCTCTTTTTTTCTTGACAAGAATTTCTATTCTTTTTAGACGCGCACTCCACTTTGCCTCAGCAACCAGTGCAAGTCAAACGAGTGCGGAAACGGCACTGATGACGAGGCAGCTTTAGTAGAACAACAGTGAAATGCGGTCAGATGAGATGTTGTCAGGCCATATGTCAGTAAAAAATAATTTTCCTGTCCTGTCAGCCATTATACTGTGCTCGTAGCACGTGCTCTTTAATTGCATGCACAAATGCAATGGCAGAGCTTTATATCATTTCATATTAAAGCACAAAAGAAACTACAAGCATGCAAAGTCATAGTTATATCATCAGTTAAGTCATGAAGTAACCAAAAAGGCGATTAATGCTGCCTTAAAACTGTGCATGTAAGTATTTGTTACATATGAGTGGTTTTCAAAACTGTCCTGGAGTCTCCCTCATCTAACACACCCGATTCAACTCGTCAGCACATTATTAGGGACTTTAAAGGGGTCATATGATGCGATTTCAAGTTTTCCTTTCTCTTTGAAGTGTTACAAGCTCTTGGTGCATCAATCTGGCGCTTCTGAATCAGCGTATGTAAGTATGTTTTGTTATTAGTTTAAGTATTTGCTATTGACTGTTCAAATGCGGAGTTTTGCGCAGCGCAGAGTAACTTTGGTTACTGTGTGTGAGGGGAACAGGGTCACATCACAGGAGAGTGAACTGACGTAAAGTGAGTTGTGAGAAAATACAATGCGTGTCAGATCCACGTCATGTTCAGCAGTGGCAGCTCTTAAAGTAGCCAAAATAACCTAATAACCCAGCTGCTGTGATGTCTGTTAATCAAAGAACACAACAAAAAAGAAAAAAAGAGGAAATCAATAACTTTTGTAGCTTGATTCATCTATATTTAATTTAGAATTTAGTGTTTGATCATTTTATTCAATTTCTTTACATTTCCTACTTGTTGAAGGGCACAGGTAGCTAAATATGACATTTATTATAATGGGTTTATGTGAAGATTGTTTTAAGTTCACTTAAAAAATACACAAAATAATGATCTTTAAAATAGCATCATATGACCCCTTTAAGACCTGAAGTGGGTCAGAAAAGGTAATGAGTTGTGAGAAAATACAATGCGTGTCAGATCCACGTCATGTTCAGCAGTGGCAGCTCTTAAAGTAGCCAAAATAACCTAATAACCCAGCTGCTGTGATGTCTGTTAATCAAAGAACACAACAAAAAAGAAAAAAAGAGGAAATCAATAACTTTTGTAGCTTGATTCATCTATATTTAATTTAGAATTTAGTGTTTGATCATTTTATTCAATTTCTTTACATTTCCTACTTGTTGAAGGGCACAGGTAGCTAAATATGACATTTATTATAATGGGTTTATGTGAAGATTGTTGTAAGTTCACTTAAATTAGAAGTTGTTATTTTTTAAAGTCTAATAAATGTTTGACAGTTCTCAATTATACTGTAATGCTGAATGGCTATAATCAATGGTTAAATATTAGGGGGAAAAAACTATTTCATAGAGACAGACATCAGTAGTATTGGTATCAGTGATACTCGCCTTCAGTCATAAAAAAACACATCATAATTACATTAAAATAAAATTTGTAAATATGTATTAAACACGTATTAAAAATATACTGTCTTTATGTTGTTTCTAGATTAATTTGAAGATTGAATGTACAGTTATTGCAATATAAAAATATATTTAAAAACTTTAATTTTAGGTAACATCAAACATCAAAATCCTGAGGCAGCAGCAGCTTGACCGCATATGAAGACTGATAGGAATTTTGTAGAACAATGAAAGAGAGCAAACTCTTCTAAATCCTTGGTTTTCAGAGAGCTATAAAACCGAATCCTGGACTTATGTCCCATGTTACCATGCTCAAATGAAGTAAAGCCTTTAAACGAGAGCATACTGCATCACTGCACCTCAAGAATCTCCATCATCTTTTCTAATCTTTCTATTAATTTGTCTCTGTCTTCATTAACTCTGTCATCATACATGGGGTGATGTAGTCAGGTGGATAAAAATCTGGGCTGGTAACCAAGTTAGGATATGAAGATATTTCATTATCATTCCTTGGACATACAGTATACAACAGCAGCATTGTGTTACTGTCTAAAACATAAAGAAAGAGCAAATTAATATTCTTTGGTTATGTCAAACAAGTAGCCCCCAGTAGTCTTACCTCATTGACTTGTTTCTTGTCCAGATGGAAGACCTGTCCTGAGCTGGTCGAGGCGATCTCCTCGTACACCTTATAGCCAATATGCGATCGGTCATCACAGTCACCAGTCAACACAAAAACCACCTGTCCACACACATAAAATCTGATCATTAGTGGTATTCTGGTACACGATTCTAAATGTCCAGATGAATTTACATCACATTAAATTAATTCATTTAGCAGATGTTTTTATCCAAAGTGACTTACAAATAAAGAACGAAGTGCTGCAATATAAAAATCTTCATGCTAGCACTGTATGCATGGCGTCACTTACAGAGCAAACATGGTGGAAATTTTATTAATGCTACTAAATTGTAGCTGGAAATCGAGTGAATGATTTGATTACCTGTGACTGTTTCTGCTGAATGAGCTGAAGAACGTCGTGGGTCAACTTGTAGTCTTTTGATCGGGCATCCGTAAAGACGTAAATGTAGGACCCTGGTAGGGAGATTTCAAGGGCAATCTTGATGGCTCCAATACTCATCTCTGGACAATCTCCCCCTCCCTGGAAGAAAAAAAAACATTATTTGTCATTAAATCAATGTTCATTAAGTGAAAAACACACAGAAAACTGGCTATTGTTTTATTTATTTTCTCTAATTCTAGGAGACGCAATGCTTGATTTGAGTATACACTACCGTTCAAACGTTTGGGGACAGTAAGCTATTTTAATGCTTTAGAAAGAAGTATTTTATGCTCAGTAAGGCTATTACAATTTAAAACAACTGTTTTATCCTTAATATATTTTAAAACGTAATTTATTACTGTGACAGCAAAGCTGAATTTTCAGCAGCCATTACTCCAGTCTTTAGTGTCACATGATCTTTCAGATATGCTTCAAATATGCTGATTTTGTGCTCAAGAAACATTTCTTATTATGATTACATATCATTGTCAATGCTGAAAACAGTTGTGCTGCTTATTTTTGTGGAAACCATGATATTTTTTTCAGGATTCTTTGATGAATAGAAATTTATATAAATATTTTGTGACATTATAAATGTCTTTACTGTTACTTTTTTACTGGCACTCTTTACATTCATACATTTTGGCAGATACTTTCATCCAAAGCAACTTACATTACATTCAAGGTAGGGGTGGGCGATATGACCAAAATCTTATTTCATGGTATGAGAAATTTTATTTCATGATATCGACATGAATCTTGATATTGCTATTTTTATTTTATTTTTGTTATAAAATAAGAAAAAGAAGCAAATTACAAACACAACAGAACAAATATATATGAAATAAAATTGTAATTTATTCAGCTAAAGTTGGCTAAGTTTATTTAACATGTAGTAAGAAATATTACAGAAATTTAATAAAGTGTATAAATAAAACACTGCATAGTCTTCATTGTATCAGTCAAACATGAACTGATTCTTATTAAAGATCCAAAAGTGATTCAGTCAAGTGCAGTGAGTGATTAACATTAATAATGACAGACAGCAGCAGGTAAATTAGACTGCTGTCCCTTTAAGACCAACTGCACAGATCCAATATACTGATACACATCCGGTTTTCACCCAAGTGTTTATTTAAAACATAACCGACTGTGTTTATGTGAATACGCCACACGACGGGCATTTTGACATAATTGCATGCGTATTTGACCATTCAAGAACAATAAAACATGAAAGATTTGTTTTCGCGATTGCATGCTGTTGAGAGGGGCTTTCAGTGCGCACGCTTCGGCTATGTGTCAGTGAGCGTGAGCAGAGGATTGAGTTCTTTTTCACTGCTTATTGCTCTCAATAACTTTATTAAACATCATGAACGTCCCAAATATGCGATTGCATGCTGTCTGAGAGAGGCGCTTTCTGAGTGTGTGCTTCGTATGTGTGTCAGTCAGCACAAGCATGGCATGGAGTTTTTTTTTCACTGCTCATTGCACTTTTTAACTCTATTTAGTGCATCCCACTCTTTATTTTCTCATTCATGCATGTATCCTTATCACTCAAAGGTGTATATAACTTTTAAGTAGTACTATATTACGCAGATATATTTGCATACCACAGAATGCAGGATATAGCAAAATCTCTAACGATAGACACTTTATTCCACGGTGATATTGCATACCATTATACCGCCCAGCCCTAATTCAAGGTATATATTTTGTCAGTTTATATTTTTGTCATTCCCTGGGGATCGAACCCAAGACCTTGATGTTGCTAGCACCATGCTCAACTGTTTTAGCTACAGCATTTCCTCTTACCCCTGGCTTGCTCACTGCAAGGCTATTTTTCTTTTCTTTTCCATTTATCTTCTTTATCTATCTCCTCTTTTCTGTTCAGCTGCTTTAGAACTTTTTTAAATTGCTACACAAATAAATCAACATAAATTGAAATAAATATGAGCACAAATGTCAGTGTGTTCTGTCAATTGAACATCCAGATTCCTCAAAGGCAGATATTTATCTTAACTGCAAGAAGTTGGAAAAGGGCAATGAGCTGGTCAGTAGATTTGGCCTAATCATGAACGTAGAAATGTACGGCATGCTATAAAGCTTGCCATGGGAGTCAGTCATGCCTTCAACTGATGTTGACCTTGGAATGAAACATGGAGCACAATCTTGGACGCAAGTGGATGACTTCCAAGAGTTCTGTTAGATATGTGCCTTCCTTTAAACCGATATGGATAAAAGTAAACCGTTTTCTAATGTTTGTGGACATCAGTGTCTCTGTGATATAGGTATGTCTGTCTCTTCTCACATGGAGGGCAAAGAGTCTTGTCTTTATTATGCGTTCCAGGGGGCACGTGTCTGAATGAAACATCTGGAAGCAAGTGATCTTTGATTCTCTGTTCTTTACGCAAACACACATACAACAGTGGAAAGATTGTAGGAAAGGTTATGAATGTACTCAGAATGTACTATTCTAGTTCATTTACAGTGGCAGGTTGTTCTCTGAACACTGAAAAAGATATTACCAGCAAACGGTGATTTGAATAATTTATCCTTTTCAAGTCACACACACTTACAATGAACTCCAAACAAACTAGACCAAATCCTGCTCTGCTTGAACTTCTGCCTCAGAGACAAAAAAAACATTCCTTGTGCCAATACAGAATTGCACTTAATCAGTGTGTCTGCATTTCCCCTGCTTTGGCCCAAACAGCTGGGACAGATGCTGACAGGGATGCTGCCTTCACGTCCTTTTGGAATGATTGTAAATACGAGTTTCCTAATCAGAAATTCGACGTGAACGGCCTCTCAAGTCATATTTACTACTGGGAAACTTTGAGATCATTTTGATACCTGAGTTTCCGAGTTGGGCGAACCATAATCTCTCTCTCGTTCTGTATCGTGTATCTTGTCGGTGTCTGCGCTTGCTTGGCCATTTGTTGCGGAGAAAATAAGGAAAGTGTGTTCAAGCGCCAGCAGAAAACAGTGTAAAGAAATAGTCTTTGAGAGAAGCAGTCTTTATCAGCGGAAGTTAAAAGCAGCTCGTAAGTGTATTTACTTGTCTCATTAGTGTTTAGTGCAGTTGTCGTTGCTAGGAAACGCTTGTTTTGTTTACTGTGTGGAGACGTGCTGATATCGCGTTTGGTCTCGTTCTGTATCACGTATCTTGTCAGTGTCTGCGCTCGCATGGCCATTTGTTGCGTAGAAAACAAGGAAAGTGTGTCCAGCTGAATTAATTTAGTATTTTGTTAGATGGGTATAAAAAAAGCTTAGTTTACCGCGACAGTGGTCGCGGCAGCCATCGCGTGAAGACCGAAGAGTGTAAAGACCATCGACTCTACCGTGTGACTCCACCGGGCAGGGACACCGGCAAAGGATAAGTATCGCTTTTTATTTCTCCTCTTTCCTACTAACGTTACTTGTTTCACTTCTTTTTCCGTTTTTATAACCATTTCTTACTATGTGTAAATTGTTGTTTTTTAGCACGTGTGTTTGGCGGTGTTATTTTTTAGGATTACTGATAAACTACTGTCATTTGATTTGTATTGGATAAAAGTGTCTGCTAAATGACTAAATAAATAAATAAATAAATAATCTTTAAACATGGTGGAAGGGACAACGATTGCTGCTGTCAGTGCTATTCTTTATTAGCTTTTTCCACAACAACTACATCACTTTCTCTTGTCACTAAAGTAGTGTATTTATAGGCTATATATGAACAATCACTTGAAGCATAGCCTATTATATGTTTTATAAACAGTGAAATAAGCATATATTTGAACGAAATTCCAGAATCTTCAGCAAGCTGACTATATAGCGTGGTGAATATTATGGCTGTCAACCAATGGGATGCTACATTTTATTCTTTCCGACAAAAAAAGCACTTGATTGCGACAAGCTTGTAATCACGACTTCATAAGTGGGAAATAGAAAATTTCTGATAACACATGAAGGCAGCATAAGAAACACACAGAGGACACTTCATTCTGAAGACACCGGTTTCTTAATGAGGTGTCCAAGTGAAACTGTTAACATGGCAAATCCTCGACGCAATCACATCGGCAGAATATAATCTGTCATTTGACAGATTTGCAATAAATACAAATTTGTATACATTCTGATGCCCAAGACTCCCAAATATCTGCTTTTTTTCAGCATCCCATTTCTGAAACAAAAAGGCAGCACTGATTAAAAAAATAAAAATAAAATACAATTATACTAAGTGAAAAATAATATTAAGCATGATATTTTAAAGACTACATAATTGGACTAATTAATGAAATTAATAATTGGTATTGATATTTTAATTGTACTGTAGAGATGTTATGTATAAACCTTTTATACAGAAAAAATATTATTATTATTATTTTATTTCTTACAATTAAAAATTAGGTTTGTCAATAAAATAATCACAGTTAATCTCAAGCTTTACAACCAATATTTAGAAAATATCATAAAATAGTGAGTAAATTGAATTTGTTAAATATGTTGAAAATTATTGTATTAAAAATATTTAATTAATATCAATGTTAACTTTGACAGTCTTAAAAATACATTGCAAAACCTTTATTCGCTCAAATTTTCTGTGGACGCTGGACCCCTACTCTAGATGACCTGGAAACCCAAAGTGCATTGCTTTCAAATCACAAAGGTGCTCATTCAAATCATCATACCTGCCGGACATACTGTAATACAAGCCAAAGATGTTTGTATTTTTTCATAGGAAATATATAACTTTTGAGTTAACAGCAGAGTGACTATTGTTGAACATCAGAGAGACTATTGTCTGTCTGTTAAGATTCTGAGCTCATTTTTGTAATGAATATGGATTCAAATAGACCTGTGATCAAATATGTCAACAAACCCAATGTGAAACACATGAACTCACCTGGACATAAAGCTCCCGCAGCTCATCCTGGAACTTCTTTGGATCTGTTGTTATTGTAATGGGTCCAATCTCTGCAGAAAAAACAAATGCTGTTAGAGGCAAAAAATAAGCTGTTGGAATATGGTCAAATGACCTCGTAGATCCAAAGATTAAAACGGGTTCTGTTTTGTCCACTCAGATGCCAAATATTTATGCTGGCAGCCAGTGGCGGTTGTCTAGGATTGAGGGTCACAGTTGAACTAGGGTGACGGGGAGCTTCCTGTTTAGTGCCCGGAGGTTTTCTGAGCCCTAGAAAGGTTAAAAAGAGCAAAAAAACTGAGAACACTTTGAAAATCAGGGATTTTTTTTGTTTAATTTTCATTGTATTACATTGTATTCATTTTCATTCATTGTATGTGTATGCACCTATATTATGAGCTACAGTGTCAGAATAAGGTACAGACACACCATTTTTAAGTACCTTATAATAGCCTAAAAACCAGACAAGGCAATATAACAAGTTAAATTTTAATTGGTTTAATTGTGCAGCCCAAGCATTGCATTAATTAGCATAGCATGCTGTGGTAGGTAAACCTGCTGGGTTTAACTGGAATTGGCTCTGTTCTAAAAAAAACAGTCTGTTTACATTATGTTCCCATCAGCTGTTCTCCTTCATAAAAGGAAAGATCTTATAACTCAGGTATGAACTTCTGTCAGCGACGAGAGAGTCATTATGTGAGGTCATTTTGTTGCAGTTGCCTGTGTCAGTGTGTACGGCCAATGATAACTTGTGCCGTTTCTGAAGCCATGCTGTCTCTGCTTTCCAGCTTTCTTTCTTTGTTCAAGGCTTGATGAGCTGTAAAACTGTTATACATTTTCTTTCTTTCCAAGGAAGCATACAAGATAACTATAGTAGTGCCAAGCCGACAGATTGTACCAAATGTAACAAATCCCACACTCCATTCATACACAATCAGACACAGATTTAATAAAAACAAAATAGTCACATTATCATGATTATTAGTTAATAGCAGGGAGGACTTCAAACAACTAGCCTATAAAAGAGAAGCTTATCCCAAACCACTAAGCAAATCCTCTATGAACCAATTCAAAAGCATTTTACGTTGAAGAAGTCAGGAAGAGCAGAAGCATCCAAAACCTACAAATTTCTTGACACCAAAAATTATAGGGGCTGCGCAAGAGAGACTTCGAGATTCTTTTGATGCATTCCCGATATCTAAAGTGTCTCTAAAGTGTATTTTGTTTTTGCATATATTACCATCTTCAGAAGATAAAAATGTATAACTGATTTTCTATGGTTTGCTTTCAGTTTAAGTGAACAAAGAAAAACTTTATGGTCTAACGTAACTTCTTGAAAACACTGTATAAACAAATGCTCACAGAACTCTAAAATCTCCCTCAGCGCTGATATTTTGGCACTATGGGAAGCCCTTGAAGTGCAGAAAAAGAACATTTAGGTGATCAAAGCTGTGTTTAACAGGATAGTAATTTTGACTGCTCTGAATGCTGAACTGGCTTTCAAGTGAATGATTTCATGAATGGAAAAGTTTACAAAGTCCTGGGACATTTCTCTTGATTAAGGGGTTTTATCTTAGAAGCCTGGGCACTGGTCTTCTTTACCTCTCCTTTGACTTAAGAGCCGCATTAAAGTTAAGGGAAGCTGGGGCAAAGAGCACATGGAAATATTAAAAAAGGGGGGAAATGGTGAAGTGCTGCGAGGGCTCTTAAATGCCAGTTGCATTAGAACAACTATGGAAAGGAGGAAAAAAAAAAAATGACCACCAATTTATGGTTATGGTGCATAAAAGAGAGGAAAGACCTTATAGGACCTTATATAAGAAAATGGATGATAATAAAAAGAGGACGCAAGTGATTTATTTGAGCTATTTAATTTTAGGTCAGCTTAGATCATTGAAGGAAACATAGAGAGTTTTCTCATGAACATAGACATATGCTTGTAGTCAGCATAGAATAATGACAACAGATCTTTTAAAACACTAAGTATTTTAAACCATTCAAGGGGTCATACAATGAGGATTCACATTTTCCATGATCAGTTGAGGAAAAATGTCATTCTACTATTAAAACATTGTAGGCTCCAGAAGTTTAAATTTTAGAATTTCCATCGAAAAAAAGTCTCAAGAATAGACGTTATTAAACTAACACTCCTAGAAATGCTATCTCTATGCTTCTTGCCTTAATATTATTATTATTAAAAGCTCATTTTCAAAAATAAGAAATTCTCTTCACTAAAGACCAAATCACTTCAGCTTGTCCATCTAAATGAAGAATTAAGGAACAATCTTAAAAAGAGATGGATGGAGCCTGGGAAACCACTGTGGAAGTTATGTTACTAACCCTCCACCACATCTATCCTGCCAAAAACCAAAGAGTTTATATAGATGTGGAAACAATCATATTAACAGCCTTGAACATTTGTTTTCATCCCTTTTATTCCAGCAATCAGGAGGTTCTGAATCAAACTCACTATGTACCATGCAAATGAATGATTAAGAGTATCAGATGCTGTTTAAAATCCAGGGATAAACACAGTGGGCCGGTTGCACCAGCTAGACGTAAAAACGCTGGGTGTAAGCCCTACGCTGGGCTTTGCAACGTCCTGCGTGCAACGGGTATAAATTCTACGCACGAGTTAAAGCGCATTTTACGTCCAGCCTAGTCTTACAACCGGGTGTACGTCCAGCTGGTGCAACCGGCCCAGTGTATTTATTACATGGCGCTGACCACAATGACAATACTATGATGCCAGTGTAGATAGTAGACATTACTGTTTCATTGCTGTGGCACTTTTATGAGATCATCCTCCTTTTTTCAATATGTTTTTGGGGTGCTTTCACACTAGCACTTTTGGTGCGCACCCGAGTTCGATTGACGTCAGAGTTCGGTACATTTGGATGATGTGACAGCTGTCTTCCGAACTCGAATACGCACCCGTGAACCGTACCCGAGTCCGCTTAAAAGGGGTGGTCTGGGGTATGGTTCAAATGAACTCTGGTACAGTTTGCTACTGATATGTGAACTGCACTATGTTTGTACTTTCTTCTACACTGGAAGCTCCTGTCGTCAAGTCAAATTCCTTGTGTGTGTAAACATACTTGGTAATAAAGCTCTTCTGATTCTGATTCTGATTCTATTAATGACATATTATTTGATAAAAATGTGTGTTTGTGTGTGTTCGTGTCGTTCACTCACTTTCCCTGGCCGAGCGTGACTAACGCTTTGCAAGCAGAGAGCTGTATATCTAATTTATTTTCGCCTTCAGCGTTCTTTAGAGCATTTGCAGTACATTCGTAAGACAGATGTAAGTGCCATTATGTACTGAAGCTTTGGAAACAAAGCCAATGGTTCAAAAACATAAATCAAGCGTAGCGTTAGTTCTGGCAGGTCACGTTAGTCAAGCTCGCATCAGCTGACCTTCAGCTGATCCCCATCTACCTATGGGACTACGACACCTATCTAAGTATTCATATATAAGGTCCCTCAGTATTATCAGCAGTTTTCACATTGCTCAATAGCTAATTACCCTCCTCCATCCCCTACTCCTTCTCTGTCAGTCAGGATTCAGCCTTCTGATTCTCCTTTGAATCAGACTAATTCTAAAATGGGTACATAACATTATTGAACTTTAACGATATCTGCAATACATTTGTTGGTTCTGTTCTGTTTACCCTGGGGGGGGTTATCGCTGCTCTCCCTGCTCTCATCC
>NW_015544175.1:1979078-1987529 GCF_001515605.1 Sinocyclocheilus anshuiensis
TCATCCATGCTAGGCTGCATGGAGGCGCAGGGAGTTCTTGCCCAGAACAGAACCATACCGCCAATCCAAACTGTATGCTAATTGTCAATCATCTTTGACGATAGTGGTCCTGACAGAAATATAAAAGCGAAGAGAGCAATGCAACGCATTTTTCCACCTTCTCCTGCGTTGTCTTACTAAGCAATGGGGTAAACAGCTGCTGGCTTTATGATGCAAACGAACCGCGGTTCTGACCCTTATAAAATAATATGAACACAGTCCAGAGGGGGCAGGGGGAGGGGGGAGCAATCGAACTCGGGTTCGTACCAGGCAATGCAATGCGAACCAGGCAAGTGTGAAAGCACACTTAAATGTTCATATAGAAGACTTCAAGTGGAAATTTCCAACAACAGCTACAATGAATGCTTCCTCCTTTATGTATCATTCCGCTAGTAGATCCAAGATGGACATTTGATAACCATGTTTATAAAACTGTAGGTACAGCAATCAAGTTTAAAAATTACCAAATAACATAATGAATACAACAAATTACTAACATAATTAACATCATGAACTGTTAAACATGTGGAGGAAATAACAGTAATTCAAGTTATTAAAACATCCGCTGACAGCAAATACGCATGTTGCACAGACTCCTCTAGGAACAGAAATATTTCACTGATGCAGGATAATCATTTCAATTGCTTCAGCATCTTGCCAGGAAACAGTAAGCCTCTGTAAGTAAGGAAGAAAAAAAAGATGACTGATGAAAAAGCACAATTCAATATGAGCCAGGTCTGCCTCCACATAACCACAACCAGTGTTCAGGACAGAATCACAAATCTCCACACTCGCTGTGCCATAAAGGTGACAGAGAAACATGAAGTGAGATGAAAAGAAAAGCAGGATGTGTCCCAAACAAGACGAGGAAAAACTTGCTATTATATTAAGTGGTGCACTCCATTTCATTTATCAAGCAACACTGCAACGTGCCACAATAATGTAAAATATAACTGATGTGTGGTCATTGGTGCGCATACAGTTTATAGTTTATTTACTTGCTTTAAATCATTAACATACACTTTGTAAGGATGCTCTTCTGTGAAGGCTATGTTAATGATATAAAACAAGTTTTCTGATGTCATCAGAAGGCAAGGGTTAAACTTGATCTAATCTGTTTCTAATTTAGGTCAGTAGCATGATTGGTTTGGCTTTGGGTATATTTCATTGGCTAAGTGAGACTCAGGGTTTCCATTAGGAGCCCTCTGGATGAGTGCCCAAGCTTGACTGACACCATCGTATGGCTGGTGATGTGACAGCACCCCCATAAAACAGTCGAAACAGGTCAAGGTGTTTCCCTCAGTATGTGACTGCAGCTGCCACCCACCAGCACAACAAAAAAACTTAAAATAATCGGAACTGAAGGGCGTACAAAAATTAAATGGTTTGTAGTTGTTCTGAATATCAAATAACTCTTATGGAAGTTATTATTCCCCCCAAAAAGACTTGTAATCAGTCATCATCCAACTATAATGGGGGTAGTGTTTGTTGAGCACTAAATCAGCTTATTAGAATGATTTCTGAAGGATCATGTGACACTGAAGACTGAAGTAATGGCTGCTGAAAATTCAGCTTTACCATCACAGGAATAAATTACATTAAAAAAAATTATAGAAGTTATAATTTGTAATAATATTCCACAATATCACACACTGTTTTACTGTATTTTTAATCAAATAAAAGTAGCCTTGGTGAGAATAAAAGACTTCTTACAAAAACATGTATGACTGTCTAAAAGCATCCTATTTGACTTTTTATTGAAGATTTGATTCAACATCCCATATTAAGAAGAGATAAGTCCATTTTTCAGACAATTTTGTGATCATATGCAAAAAAAAATGGGATAAATATAAAAATTTGGATCTGGAACATGTTCAAAACAGTACATGAAATGAAGTTTCTTACTTGGTCCTCTCTTGAGTAATACCTCACAAACTATAAATCAACTCATCTCAGCTACTCAATATGAATGCTATCTACAGCTATGTAACATATGGCTTCCATTACTCTCAACATACAATCATTTAAAAAACAGAAACATGGGCTGCGATGTAAGACTGCTGGCCCTAACATATTGAGCACTGGCTGATGTGCATTTGTTTTTAAGCCATGCCAAGTCACTGGTTGCAAGTCCATAACTTTCTCATGACATAACTACATTGAGCCGAACTGTATGACTCAAATGCTGCAGGTTTACAAGTGTTACCAAAGTAACAATATCTATCTGTATAATATAGCTATACAAGGTTTTGTTAAAAATCTGAGAGCTTTGAACAGCTAAAGTGTCTTGGTTGCATCAGACTGAATAGGATGAATATAACAAAGAAAGGAGTCACATTTTGCACCATATACCATCAGTTTTACAGCAAAAAGTTTATCCAGTTTTGGTACAGTATGAGTTTTGAGGACTTGTTTATGGTAACTCAAACAAAGCCATTTAATGGAAACCAACTGTGTATTGGTGCAAAGCATTAGTCATAGGAGTCCAATAAGGCTAACAAAAAACAATCTAATCCTGAACCACTTTATAAGATATAAAGTACACAAAATCTTTCAGTACACAACAAATGTTGCTCTGATGTAGAGTACATTTGTTTAATTGTGTCAGACATCCTATAGACAAAGACCCAGAACGATTGACCGAATCATCGACCACACACGTTCCACTCATTCAAAACCCCAAACCCAGGCAGAGAGTCTAACCATCTAGCCAGTCTAACCATCCATTTCCTCACACTTCTCTCATGTTCACACCAAAAAACTTTCAGCAGGCTGGCCTCTAAAGAAAAGCTTGAACTGAAGGTAAGAAGGTCTCCATCACTTGCTCTGTAAAGCCAAAAATAAGATCAGAGATCATAACACAGACACACAGCAGATGCTGGCATGCCAGCTGGGAGCTGACTGACGCTTTTTCAGCCGCTCAGGAAATGTTTCAGCAGTAAGACAGTGACTCCCCTGGGAGACAAAAAAATGGGGAGAAAGAGAGGGATGAAGAAAGACAGGAACAGACAGACCCAGAAAGGAATGCAAATCAGGGGTCGAGAGCAGGGGAGAGATGAAAAAATACATGAAAGCTAATCAAATCTGTGAAAAGGCGAAAATCATTTAGAAGAAATCTCTTGCTACCCCTAATATTTCTAAATGTTTTTCTATGAAAAAGAGACATTTGAATTCATGTAAAAACAAATATTTAATTAAAATATTTTAAACATTTAATAACAAGAATGTCCCACTTCTTGACCGCACTTCAGCTGTTGTCTGTTGTGAACTACCAATGTTGTCTCACTCGGAGTATAAAGTCGGATCTCATTCGGATGACTTATTTTCCCCTGAAGAGGTCAGGAAAATGAGAGTTTCACATACATACTTAATCCCCAATTGAACACGTCAGTGTTTTTCTTCATACAGCCTCTATAAAATTTACCAAACAAATTACGTTGATTTTTAGCTAAAGGTCCTCTGAGAAATTTAACCACAGTCTGATGTGTATATTATTTTTGTTTATTGTGTATATTATTTTTTCGTTTCTCATTTATTTCGACCTTTGTATAACTGTAACTAAAGTTAAATGTCTTATTCCATTACATTATGGATTTGGACCATTTTCCCAACTTTCTGGGTTTAAAAAAAAAAACATTAAGAAATTTGGTGATGCAGGTATGCTGGCTTCACATCCAACGAAAACAGACAATTGAATCTATAACCTGAATCTGGGCTGCTCAGAATTATCACTGTAGTTGCATCATCAGGTATACTGATCTTAATTAAATTCATATCAAATTGCATTATTATATCATATATATACAGGACTTGGTTTATTTCATTGGGTTATGTGTTGAAAAATGTTTCAGCCAATGCAATATAGACCTTGGCGATATATAGGTCAACCACAATATGAGATCCTAATCCTATCCAGATCAGGACATGAAATCACCAATGTTCTCAAGTATGCTAATAGTAACTCAAATGTCATTTAGAAAATTAATCCAATCAGAACAGCACTTAGAGCTCTGAAGACAAAAGAGAAGCATCTCACATGCCACATGCTTGATAGGAAAAAAGCTTTGTTTTGAATAGATAAATATAGACTCACATCATCCAAAACCACGTCACTAAACAGGATTGGTACAAACAGACTTCATTTATGCAGACCAAAAGTGTTTGTCCAATCAGAGCCAAAAACTGAAGAAAGTTCTGAATGAAAAACATAATTGTTCACAAATTATCAAAACAGCCTGTCTTATCATCTAAATAATGCAGCAGAGTCAAATTTTGATCATAAACACTGCTGAGTAATTACCTCCTTAAGAGTATAGTGAGAAATGCTTTAACATCTGACTACTTTTGACAGAGAAATACACTAAGCCCTGCGTCTGCAAATTTGTTTGTACATAATTTGTATATATGATGTCCCAGGACTGTCAGAAAATTCCCTTAAAACAACTGTCCTCTAAAGAAGACAAAAATGAACTGGTGGGTCCCAGGTAAAAGCAATTACATGTTTCATGTTGATGTAATGTTGTGATGCCTTGATACTTCTCTCCAGATCTCAGGATTCAATTAAACTTTACTGTGTGTACATCAGATCTTCCAGTTTGGGCCTTCAAGATAGTAGTAGGCGATCCTCCCAAAATATCACATCATGATCTTATAACAAAAAAACCCCCCAAAAAACATGATCCACGATCTGAATCACAATCTTCCCAATTTTGAGATGTACTATTGAGAATACCCAGACTGGAACAAGCCTATGATTACTTAGCAACCTATTTGTACAGTTTAAAAAACACAGTATTGCATTAAACAATCAGTTGTCAAAATGGTCATTAAAACCTGAGTTAAACTTTAAAACACTGCATCACTGTATAAATTAAATATACATCGATTTTTATTAAAGTTATAAAGTGATTCAGTCAAGAGCAGTGAGTGATTTTCTCTGTCTTTTGTTGTTTGATCATCATTAATGACACATACAGCAGTAGGTTTATTAGGCTTCTGTCTCTTTAAGACAGATGCACGGATACTGACACGCATCCGATTTCTTTCCCAATTGTTTATGTATTTAAGACATACCTGACAGTCTTTACGTAAATATTTGCCAAAACAGACATTTTTTGACATATTTTTTGTGTATATTTGACCATTTATGCATGCACCTGAAACCCCAAGAACATGCACACAGAACACACCTGAGGAACAGGCTCTTTCACAGTTAATGCGCTTTTAATAACTCTTTTTAAAATAAAGCATGTCCTGCAGTAAACTGCCTTTTACGACAGTCACGTTACACGACTTGACTGATTTAGAAATAGGGGTGGGCGATGTGGACGATTTTATATTGTGATCGCTCTTGAAGACATCTAAGATCTACTTTTCAAGTGAATTGTAGAGATTGTGATCTTTTATGTCCTCATAATAATGTTAAAACAGACAGCCTATTAGATGACTGTGGCTGGCCAAATTAAATCAACTTATATTATATGGGGCAACTTATTGAGCAATGTTGCTGTAAAACGTTGCTGTCAACGGGCAACCAGGTGAGACACAGGGCCCACAACTGATCTAAAGTATCCAGATAGAAATCTGTTGCCCATTCTCAATGGGAAAGTGCCCAAGCAATATTGCTCAAAAAAGTTGCCCAGCAACATTGCTCAAAAAAGTTGGTCCATGTATCATCACCATCAGTGTCCCGTGATGCTTTCAGGACAGGTAACAGTCTCATGAAGTGCAGTCCTTTAAACCCCCTGACCCTGTCATGCGTAATTATGCTATACCAATCAAAGGTCTCAAAGATCCATTTTGAAATTTACAAAACAATTGGTAAAGATCTAATTCTGCAGTGCATCAGACCCCTTCTCATATTTAGATCATATTTAACATACTTGAGCATCTAAAATTACAATTAAAAACACACCTGGAAAGTATGATGCCCTAAAAAGCCAAAACTCAGTAACCCCACCAACATTAGAACTGAGAAAAATGGCTATTTTGCCATAATTGAGCCAACTTTATACTGTATATATCAGATCATATTCTAAGAGACCAAAGTTCAGCCATAAATTCATTTTGTATATCGTGTGCTTTTATATAGTGTGTTTTGCCTATATCGAGTCATATTTAAAGAATACAAAAGAATGTTTGACATCAAAGCACTTTTATGAAAAAGCATAAGCAATTATTTGGCCTGGAGCAAGTGAAACTTTACATCATAAACAGAGGCTTTAATTTTCCACTGACTTGTAGCAGCTACTAATGCAATTACACTCTAATGGTATCCATGTTTGTCTTTCAAACATCTGAAAATCATGCACGGGCCAAAAATCTTCTATTGTCCTTTCATCTTTCATTTCGAACTCATCTCAAGTTCAACTTCCCAGCAGACTTCGACCTTTGCCCTGCACCAGTCACAAAAGGTCACAGAATCTCTCCGTGTCCAATCAAAACAATTCCTACGGCTCAGAAAGTGCAAGTGGCCAAATATGTGATCATAATCTAGCTGGAATCCCAAGAACTGCAGAAAATTGTTCATAATACTTGTAGTTTACTGCCGTTCAAATATTTGAGGTCAGTAAGGTTTTTAAAAATTTTTAAGTCTCTTATGCTCATCAAGGCTGTATTTATTTGATAAAGAAAAAAATAAATAATAAAACACAGTAAAAACTGTATTATTGTGAAATATTAATACATTTTAAAATAGCTTTTCTATTTAAATATATATTTTTAATGTAATTTATTACTGTGATGGCAAAACTGAATTTTCAGCAGCCATTACTCCAGTCTTCAGTGTTACATTCAGAAATCATTCTAATGTGCTGATTTGGTGCTCAAGAAACATTTCCTATTATTATCTGTTGAAACAGTTGCTTAATATTTTTTTGTGGAAACCGTGATAAATTTTTTGATGTATAGAATTTCAAAATTTAATGTAAAATTGTTTTAATGTCACTTTTTCATGCATCCTTCTTGCTGAATAAAATTAATAACATGTTTTTGTGGAAACTGTGATGCATTTTTTTCCAGGATTTTTTGATGTATAGAAAGTTCAAAAGAAGAGCATTTATATGAAATAGAGATATTTGCAATATGTTAAATGTCTTTGCTGTCACTTCTGATCAATTTAATGCATCCTTGCCATAAAATGTTTTTATTTCTTTCAAAAGAAAAAAAAAAAACCCAACTGTTGATATATGTCTTAAGTCCCCATATAAATATAAGGTTGTTTGAATAGTTTTAAGTGCTTACAGTAACTACTGGGTACAGTAGCACTTTTTGGAAAATGGCTCTTTGTGTAACACCTTAGGCAATGAAATCAACGCATGCACTGTCCTCAAATTAAAGTGTCATGTTATTCTCTCCTCATCATTAAAGAGATGAAACAGAAGAATTACACCATACTCCACCGTACTCTGAAACCCTATTTAACCCACACCACCCACCGTCACAAATTCCTACCTAATGGCATCATTACGGGCCATGTTCACGCCAATCCCCTTGTAATCTAGGGGTATTCCGAGATGAATGTAGCTTCTGAGGACAAGCACCATAGGGTCAAAGAGCTGTTTAGTTGAGGAATGAGCTCTGAAAATGTTAAAAGCACTGAAAGCATCAATGTTCCTCCTATGCCGTTTTGAAAGCTTTGGTAAAAGGTCTAACTAAAGGGAGCAGATCCGATTAATCAGAATGAAGAAAGATAAAATGCTCCTTAAAAATGTTGAGGTGATTATAGCTCCAAAGCCATCAACAAGATGTAAGCATGTCAATGTTCATTCACAAAGCAGGCTGTCAAACTATTTGGTAGGTTCAGCCATTTGAAAGTGTGACGGGATGTAGAAAGAGTGAAATAAATCTCATACCAAAATAAGGGAACTTTTTTCATTGACTACAGAAAGACAAAGGGAACTATTTGCTTTGGAAGAGAAAGCTGACTGATATTCATATCAATCCAGCTGCTATCATCAGGATTTTTAGGAACCTGGAAAATTCAGCCAGAGTAGTAATGGTCCCTTAAGAATACCAATTCTGCTTATTCTCTGTCTGAAGTTTAGCCTATATCATTTGTCACAGCTTTTCCTGACAGTTTTAGGATGACAAGAATGAACTGAATAAATATTCCTGATCTTCTCTGTGATTCTCCAGCTCCTTAAAGCCTGTCCAGAAGCCAATATTTTAGGGATGCGCCGATCCGATATTCATATTGGGTATCGGCTCCGATAGTGCCATTTTTCTCGGATCGGGTATCGGTCAGAGAGGGCCGATCTAAATCCGAGATTTTTTTTTTTTTTCGATTGTGCAAAATTATTCTGTGTTACTTCTGAAGACATATGATAGCTTGATGTGAGCTATATATGAATATTTAAGTCCTTACATTCAAGTTCACACAAACTCTTTTCTCCGCTGTGGCTGTCAGTCATA